>NC_086103.1:1580000-1880000 GCF_963921235.1 Mobula hypostoma
TTGTACCATATAAGGCCTCTGGGGTGCCATTATAAGTCTCAAATTATGCTGCCCCCAAACCTGATTTAAAACTTTTCGAGTACAGAGAGAAAGAAATTGCAGTTCTATAAGCAGTAAACTGTCAGTGTGCCCAGGAATCATTATTTTTGTATTTTGCTAGTCTGTCCTCATTGTTTCCCGCAGGAGACAGCAATCATCTTGTGACACTGGGCATAACGGTTTAAATGCAACTTGATATCAGGCATTACTGTTAAGTGGAAGGCTGTTCACATAAAGGAATATCATATTTTTCATAAAGACCTGGGCATTCGGCTAAAAAATGAGATCCGAGAGAGCTTCAGTAAGATATTCAGACTTTGTGGGGATGAAACGATTATTTTAAGGGTTCAGGCTGTATGGATGATCAGGAGATTCACGAATACACTTAAAATGAATAACCGGGAAAAAAAAGCCTGTGTTTCTTTTCCTGCTGATCTGGATGTTTTATTATTTCTAATGAGGGAGTTAAAATGACAACAATTTTGCTCAGAATGAATACCACTTTACATGACAATGTAGATTTCAATATGGATATTCAGATAGCTGGAGAAACCTATTAAGCTGAATGGTTCGAGACAAGTGATATATGTTT
This sequence comes from Mobula hypostoma, assembly GCF_963921235.1. Classification (NCBI taxonomy): domain Eukaryota; kingdom Metazoa; phylum Chordata; class Chondrichthyes; order Myliobatiformes; family Myliobatidae; genus Mobula; species Mobula hypostoma. Next base: position 1,580,632 of record NC_086103.1, read on the forward strand.
AATTCTTCAGTAAAATGCTCAGGAAAGTTTTTTCCTTGCTATTCATCTCTGATTTCAATTGGTTTGTTCAGACAGAAATGTTAAAATTTCATGCTGACTACAAGAAAACGGTAAATAAATTTCTGGTTATAAATGGACAATTGCCTCCTCTATTGTCAGACTTTTTCTCTCCTGGGAAACCAACAGAAGCAGAAATAATTTTTTTATTTTTAAGGAGAAACCTATTTACTCATCTCTTACACACACCTCAGCATAAAACTCAAACAGTTTTTCAGCTATTTTCAACCTTCAAAAGCAACAGTCCCTAAGGTTACATGGGACTGATCCACTGGGGGTACTACAAACTAGCAATTCCTCAGAGTGCTCAAATTTGATTGCTACCGTACTGAAAATCAAACACGGAAACAGCTTAATTTGAATAAGAAAGAAGTACAGATGCAGGGGTGGAGGTGATACAGAATGAACGGTAAATTCTAAACCTGAGCAATAAAACTGATGAATTTACATAGCAGATCTCACACAGTAAAGCATGCTGTTCGTTTGTTTGCTGCGTGCCATGTAGTATGCTATGGGTAATCATGGTCTTTCCATGACCTTGATTGCTTTTGGCAATTTTTTCTACAGAAGTTATTTGCCATTGGTATCTTCTGGGCAGTATCTTAACAAAATGGGTGACCCCAGCCATTATTAGTATTTTTCATGTTCATATTTTCTGCCTAGCATCATTGGTCACATACCCAAGATTTGTGATATGCACCGGCTGCTCACAAGATCATCCACCACCTGCTCCCGCGGCTTCATGTGACTCTGATCAGGAGGAGCAAAGCAAGTGCTGCAGCTTGCCTGAGGGAGACCTGCAGGTTAGCAGAGAGAAGGTGTGCCTTACACCACTGTTGGAAGGGACATAACTCATCCCTGACACCCTTTAAACATACCATAAAAATAGCATCATCAAACAAAAGTTGACATTGAGCTGCTTTGTTTGAAAGTGTCAGAGTGTGTTGTAAGAATGGTTACTAGAGCAAAAAGGAACCTGGACTTCACCAATAAGGTTTACAAACAAGTCATGTTGAAGTCTTGACAAAATATGAGTTATGCAACGATTGGAGTATTGCATCCATTTCTGGTCACCACATTTAGAAAAGATCCTTAAGGTGGCAGATTGCAATTAAGCTAGCAAGAAGTGATTTTTAAATAAGGTCAGATTGGAGAATCAGAAGTTATTGAAGGTAGTACAAACAAAGTTTGAGCAAAAGCTTAATAGATGTGTGCAAAACCATGATTGGCTCAGATAGCATTAAGAGAAGGAAATTGCATCCTTTAGCAAATGCTTCTTCAAACATTGTACACAGATTCCATAAGACTATATGACATAGGAACAGAATTAGGCCATTTGGCCCATTGAGTCTGCTCCGCTTTTCAATCATGGCTGATCCTTTATTCACCTCCTCGGCTCCAAAGCCTGCCCTTCTCCCCGTAACCTTTGGAGCTTGATCCTATCAAGCTCTGCCTTAAATATACCCAATGACCTGGGCTCCACACCTGTCTGTGGTAATAAATTCCACAAATTCATCACCTTCTGTCTAAGAAATTTCTCTGCATATCTGTTTTAAATGGATGCTCCTCTATCCTGAGGTTGAGCCCCCTTGTCCTAGACTCCCCCATCATGGGAGCATCCTTTTCAGATCTATTCTGTCTAGGCCTTTCAACATTTGAAAATTTGAAAGGTTTCAATAAGAACCCCCCTCATTCTTCTGAATTCCAATGAGTGCAGACCCAGAGCTATCAAATGTTCTTTATATGATAACCCTTTCATTCCTGGAATCATCCTCGTGAGCTTCCTCTGAACCCTTTCCAATGCCAGCACATCTTTTCTTAGCTGAGGAGCTCAAAACTGTTCGCAATACTCACCAGTGCCTTAGAAAGCCTCAGTATTATCTCCTTGCTCTTGTGTTCTAGACTTCTTGAAATGAATGCTAACATGCGTTTGCCTTCCTCACTACAAATGCTAACTCCAGGTTAACCTTCAGGATGCTTTGCACAAGAACTCCCAAGTCCCTTTGCATCTCAGATTTTTGATTTTCTCCCCATTTAGAAAATAGTCTGCACATTTATTTTTACCACCAAAGTGCATGAACATGCATTTTCCAGAATTTTATTTCATCTGCAACTCACTTGCCCATTTTCCTAATCTGTCTAATTTCTTCTGCAGCCTGTTTCCTCAATACTACCTGCCCTTCCACCTATCTTTGTATCATCTGCAAACTTGGGAAAAACGCTACCTATTCCATCATCTAAATCATTTATATTCAGCATAAAAAGAAGTGGTCCCAACACCGACCCCAGTGGAACACCACTAGTCACTGGCAGCCAACCAGAAAAAGAATCTTTTATTTCACTTGCTGCCTCCTGCCAATCAGCCACTGCTCTAACCTTGCCAGTAAATCTCCTGTAATACTACGGGCTCTTAACTTGGTAAGCTGCTTCATGTGTGGCACCTTGTCAAAGGCCTTCTGAAAGTCCAAATATACAACATCCACTGAATCCCCTTTAACTATCTTACTTGTAATCTCCTCAAAGAATTCCACAGGTACGTCAGGCAAGATTTTCCCTTAAGGAAACCATGCTGACTTTGTCCTATCTTGTTTTGTGTTACCAAGTACTCCATAACGTCAACCTTAACAATTGACTCCAACATCTTCCCAACCACTGAGATTAAGCTAATTGGTCTATAATTTCCATTCTGCTGCCTTTCCTCTTTCTTAAAGAGTATGGTAACATCTGTAATTTTCCAGTCCTCTGGCACCATGCCAGAGTTGAATGATTTTTGAAAGATTATTACTAATGCCTTCATAAACTCTACCACTACCTCTTTTAGAACCCGAGGGTGCAGTTCATCTGGTCCAGGTGACTTACCCTTAGGTCTTTCAGCTTTTTGAACCCCTTCTCCCTTGTAATAGTAACTGCACTCACTTCTCTTCCCTCACACCCGTAAACATCTGGCACACCGCTAGATTCTTCCACAGTGAAGACTGATGCAAAATACTCAATTAGTTCATCTGCCATCTCCTTGGTTCCCATTATTCTCTGGCCTCATTTTCTAGCCATCTCATGTCTCTTTTGTCTCATCTCTCTTTTACTTTTTACATATTTGATAAAGCTTTTACTATCCACTTTGATATTGTTTGCCAGCTTCCTTTCATATTTCATCTCCTAATGATTCTTTCAGTTTTATGCCTCATTCTTGACTTTTGAAGAACCTTCGGATCACAAAAGCATCAGCATGCAACATATGTTTACAATCATATAACCATATAACAATTACAGCACAGAAACAGGCCATCTCGGCCCTTCTAGTCCATGCCAAACTCTTACTCTCACCTAGTCCCATCAACCTGCACTCAGCCCATAACCCTCCATTCCTTTCCTGTCCATATATCTATCCAATTTAACTTTCAACAACAACATCGAACCTGCCTCAACTACTTCTGCTGGAAGCTCGTTCCACACAGCTACCACTCTTTGAGTAAAGAAGTTCCCCCTCATTATAATGAAGGCATCCGTTAGTCTTGCAAGACCATGGATCTGTGCCTGGAAAGTCTTCACTCTCCAGGGCGCAGGCCTGGGCAGGGTTGTAAGAAAGACCAGCAGCTGCCCATGCTGCAAGTCTCCCCTCTCCACGACACCAACGTTGTCCAAGGGAAGGGCATTAGGACCCATACAACTTGGAACCAGTATTGTTGCAGAGCAATGTGTGATTAAGTGCCTTGCTCAAGGACACAACACATGTTGCCTCAGCTGGGGCTCAAACTCACGACCTTCAGGTCGCTAGTCCAATGCCTTAACCACTTGGCCACGTCCCCTCATGTTACCCCTAAACTTTTGCCCTTAAACTCTCAACTTATGTCCTCTTGTTTGAACCTCCCCCATTCTCAATGGAAAAAGCCTATCCATGTCAACTCTTTCAATCCCCCTCATAATTTTAAGCACCTCTATCAAGTCCTCCCTCAACCTTCTATGCTCCAAAGAATAAAGACCTAACTTGTTCAACCTTTCTCTGTAACTTAGGAGATGAAATCCAGGAAACATTTTAGTAAATCTCCTCTGTACTCTCTCAATTTTATTGACTATCATGTAGCTTGTTTGTATATTAGCCATAGATTAATAGTGTTGTACAGCATGGAAACAAGTCCTTCATCCCTGCTTGTTCATCCTGACCAAGTTGTCTACTTGAATTAGACCTACCTTCCTGTATTTGGCCTATCGTCCTCTAAACCAGGGGCTCCCAACCTTTTTTTTATGCCATTGACCAATACAATTAAGCACAGGTCAATGGACCCCAGATTGCGAACCTCTACTCTAAACCTTTCCTATCAATGCACCAGTTTAAATTATACCCAACTCTATAACTTTTTCTGGCAACCCGTCCCATGTATTCACCACCCTCTGGAAAAGTTCAAACTGAAAGTCAAGGTAAATTTATTATCAAAGTGCATACAATATATGTCACAATATACTACGCTGAGATTTATTTTCCTGCAGTCATTTATAGGAAAATAAAGACATACAACAGGATTTAGGAAAAAAATACCTATATAAATAAAGTCTGACAAACAACCAACATGCAAAAAAAGACAAATTGTGCAAAATTTAAAAAAAAACGAGAACATGAGTCCTTGAGACTGAGCCTGTGGGCTGTGGAATGTGCTCGGCATTGAGATGAGCAAAGTTATCCATGCTGGTTCAAGAGCCTGATGATAGTAAGGTCATTACTGTTCTTGAACTTGGTGGTTTGGGACCTAATGCTTCTGCACCTCTTTCCAGTTGTCATCGGCAAGAAGAAAACATGGGCTGGATGCTGGGCGGCCTTTGTGATGGTTCATGTGACAGTGCTCCTTCAAAATACGCTCAATGGTGGGGAAGGCTTTGCCTGTGATGAACTGGGCTGTATCCACTATTTGCCTTTCAGATGCCTTGTAAATCTTTCCCTTCTCACATTAAAACTATGCCCTCTAAGTTTTAACACACATACTTTGCAGAAGAAAAGAATCTGTGACCATTCACTTCACTTTATGCCCCACATGATTTTATATATCCCTCTGAGGTCACTTCACAGCTTCTTAAGCTGCAGGGAAAATAAAGCCCCCGCTTCTCTGGCCTCACCTCATCACTCAAGCTCTCCAGTCTTGGTAACATCTTTGCGAATCTTAGAAATTCTTAGGGAAAACTATGTCAAGAAAACGCAATAATTCATCCTGTAGGATAATTTCATCTGGATATGTTCATGATAGGCCTAGATAGAATGGACATGGAGATGATATTTCCTATGGTGGGGAATCTAGGACTAGAGAACACAGCCTTAGAATACAAGTATGCCACTTTAGAACCTACTCTGAGGAGAAATTTCTTTAGCCAGAGCGTGGTTAATCTGTGAGATTTATTTCTTCAGACAGCTGTGGATGCCAAGTCATTGGATATATTTAATGAGGAGGTTGATAAGTTCTTGATTAGTAAACGCGATAAAGGTTACGTGGAGGAGGCAGGAGATTGGGGTTGAGAAGGATAACAAATCAGCCATGATGGAATGGAGCAGCAACTTGTGGGACCGAATGGCCAAAATCTGCTCTTGTGTTCTCATTGTTTAGGTAACAAGATAAAAATACTTTGATATTCTCCTGCTTTGTACAACCCAACACAACCTTGCAGCTGATCTACGATATAAGAGGGATTTGAGCACAAAGACTTCAGGGTCTGGAAGTTTGTGCCATAATAATGATGCCTCTGTAAATAACATCTTTATTTGTACATTGAAATTTCAGGAGGAAATTAAGCTATTAGATGGAGTTCTACATTAGTCCACAGAGACCCCATTGCCAAAAGCTTTGAATACTTAATTCTCTTCCCACCATCCTATTAAAGTCAATGTCAAGGTTGAATTTGCAAAAGTGATGGCATTGTAATCATTTCTAGCTTCTAACCCCATTGCAGAATGGCACTGGAGGGCTTTGAATCAGTAAAATATTGATTCACTCAGAACCTGCCTGAGGGTAACTCTCTTTCTGACCTGTTCTCAGAACTTCATTGAATTCTTGAGCCTCAATTAAGAAATGAAAAAAGTGTTTTGATGGCTAGACATGTTCTGAATATGTCCTTAACCATTACATTTAGTTATTTGTTTTTGACGCTGAACACGGCTTATAAATCGGGCTCAGGACCACAGGCCATTTAGCGGATAATCAAAATATACCCTCTCAGTTCTTATATGTTTCAGTGCGCACTCATCAGTCAAATAATGTCTGACTTCGACACTCCTTCCATGCAGCTGGTGACCCATGACAACATATCAGCTCCACTATTCTTTCTCAAGTTATAATAGGCAGGGCTGAAATGCTAAAAACTCTTCAAGATTACTAGCTCAGAATTTTAAAAATGTATATAAAAGTAAAAATCTGCAGGAAGCAGTGAACTACAAAGTCCAATATATCAGCAGCACATCCCTCCCACCATTGGTAGCACCTGCAAGAGGCGCTGCTTTCAATGAGGCAACATCTATCATCAATAATTCTTGCCATCCTGGTCATGTCATCTTTTCACAGCTGCCCTCAGCTGGGAGGTAAACAGGCAGCCATGAAACAAAGAAACCCAAAAGAACCCATAAAAATGAAGACAATCAAACGCCCAATGTGCAGACAGAAAAAAAAAATCCTGCAGACAATAAACGCAAACAAATACAGTTCTGAACTGAAGTCCATGGAGAGTCCATCCACAGACCCTTAGTTCAGTGCACTGCAAAGCAGTGAGCTGAACCAGTCTGTCCCTTAGCTTGGGCTCCGACATCCTGACCGTTTCAATCTAACCCAGCGCCAAATTCATTGCCCAAATATCAGGTTTAGTCGCTTTCATACTCTCTGAGGCCTGGACCCTGCCATCTGAATTCAGCCTGTTCCTGACCTTTCCAACTCAGCCTCACACCTAAATCATCATCCAAACTTCAGATTCAGTTGCTTTGATATGCCTTAACGCCTGGATCCCTCTGCTTCCCCACCTCTGTTTCACAGCACCATGGCTACTTTACTAAGATAGGATTTTTTCTGTTCTAAATGTATTCTTTCTTGTACAGACTGTGCACATGTTTAATTTATGTTTTTTTCTATAATGTTGTGCAAGTAAGTTTTTCACTGTACCTGTCCATAGAACCATAGAACCATAGAAACTACAGCACAGAAACAGGCCCTTTGGCCCTTCTTGGCTGTGCCGAACCATTTTCTGCCTAGTCCCACTGACCTGCACACGGACCATATCCCTCCATACACCTCCCATCCATGTATCTGTCCAATTTATTCTTAAATGTTAAAAAAGAACCCGCATTTACCACCTCGTCTGGCAGCTCATTCCATACTCCCACCACTCTCTGTGTGAAGAAGCCCTCCCTAATGTTCCCTTTAAACTTTTCCCCCCTCACCCTTAACCCATGTCCTCTGTTTTTTTTCTCCCCTCGCCTCAGTGGAAAAAGCCTGCTTGCATTCACTCTATCTATACCCATCATAATTTTATATACCTCTATCAAATCTCCCCTCATTCTTCTACGCTCCAGGGAATAAAGTCCTAACCTATTCAACCTTTCTCTGTAACTGAGTTTCTCAAATCCCTGCAACATCCTTGTAAACCTTCTCTGCACTCTTTCAACCTTATTTGTATCCTTCCTGTAATTTGATGACCAAAACTGAACACAATACTCCAGATCTGGCCTCACCAATGCCTTATACAACCTCATCATAACATTCCAGCTCTTATACTCAATACTTCGATTAATAAAGGCCAATGTACCAAAAGCTCTCTTTACGACCCTATCTACCTGTGACGACACTTTTAGGGAATTTTGTATCTGTATTCCCAGATCCCTCTGTTCCACTGCACTCCTCAGTGCCTTACCATTAACCCTGTATGTTCTACGTTGGTTTGTCCTTCCAACGTACAATACCTCACACTTGTCAGTATTAAACTCCATCTGCCATTTTTCAGCCCATTTTTCCAGCTGGTCCAAGTCCCTCTGCAGGCTCTGAAAACCTTCCTCACTGTCTACTACACCTCCAATCTTTGTATCATCAGCAAAGTTGCTGATCCAATTTACCACATTATCATCCAGATCATTGATATAGATGACAAATAACAATGGACCCAGCACTGATCCCTGTGGCACACCACTAGTCACAGGCCTCCACTCAGAGAAGCAATTCTCTACCACCACTCTCTGACTTCTTCCATCGAGCCAATGTCTAATCCAATTTACCACCTCTCCATGTATACCTAGCGACTGAATTTTCCTAACTAACCTCCCATGCAGGACCTTGTCAAAGGCCTTACTGAAGTCCATGTAGACAATATCCATTGCCTTCCCTTCATCCACTTTCCTGGTAACCTCCTCGAAAAACTCTAACAGATTGGTCAAACATGACCTACCACGCACAAAGCCATGTTGACTCTCCCTAATAAGCCCCTGTCTATCCAAATGCTTGTAGATTCTGTCTCTTAGTACTCCCTCCAATAACATACCTACTACTGACGTTAAACTCACCGGCCTATAATTTCCCGGATTACTTTTCGATCCTTTTTTAAACATGGAACAACATGAGCCACTCTCCAATCCTCCGGCACTTCACCCGTAGACAGCGATATTTTAAACATTTCTGCCAGGGCCCCCGCAATTTCAACACTAGTCTCCTTCAAGGTCCGAGGGAACACTCTGTTAGGTCCCGGGGATTTATCCACTTTAATTTTCCTCAAGACAGCAAGCACCTCCTCCTTTTCAATCTGTACAGTTTCCATGGTCTCACTACTTGATTCCCTCAATTCCATAGATTTCATGCCAGCTTCCTTAATAAATACAGACGCAAAAAACCTATTTAAGATCTCCCCCATTTCCTTTGGTTCCGCACCAAGCCCACCACTCTGATCTTCAAGAGGACCAATTTTATCCCTTACAATCCTTTTGCTCTTAATATACTTGTAAAAGCTCTTTGGATTATCCTTCACTTTGACTGCCAAGGCAACCTCATGTCTTTTTTTAGCCCTCCTGATTTCTTTCTTAAGTATTTTCTTGCACTTCTTATACTCCTCAAGCACCTGATTTACCCCTTGTTTCCTATACATATCATACAACTCCCTCTTCTTCTTTATCAGAGTTGCAATATCCCTTGAGAACCAAGGTTCCTTATTCCTATTCAATTTGCCTTTAATCCTGACAGGAACATACAAACTCTGCACTCTCAAAATTTCCCCTTTGAAGGCTTCCCACCTACCAATCACATCTTTGCCAGAGAACAACCTGTCCCAATCCACGCTTTTTAGATCCTTTCTCATTTCTTCAGATTTGGCCTTCTTCCAGTTCAGAACCTCAACCCTAGGACCAGATCTATCCTTGTCCATGATCAAATTGAAACTAATGGTGTTATGATCACTGGAACCAAAGTGCTCCCCTACACAGACTTTCGTCACTTGCCCTAATTCGTTTCCTAACAGGAGATCCAATATTGCATCCCCTCTAGTTGGTCCCTCTATATACTGATCTAGAAAACTTTCCTGAACACATTTTACAAACTCTAAACCATCTAGACCCCTAACAGTATGGGAGTCCCAATCAATGTATGGAAAATTAAAATCCCCTACCACCATAACTTTATGTTTCCTGCAGTTGCCTGCTATCTCTCTGCAGATTTGCTCTTCCAAGTCTTGTTGACTATTGGGTGGTCTGTAATACAATCCCACTAATGTGGCCATACCTTTCCTGTTTCTCAGCTCCACCCATAAGGACTCAGTAGACAAGCCCACTAATCTGTCCTGCCTGAGCACTGCTGTAATATTTTCCTTAACAAGCAATGCTACTCCCCCACCTTTCATTCCTCTGCCTCGATCACATCTGAAACATCGGAACCCTGGAATATTAAGCTGCCAGTCCTGCCCCTCCTGTAGCCAAGTTTCACTAATTGCTATAATGTCATAATTCCATGTGTCAATCCACGCCCTCAACTCGCCCGCCTTCCCCGCAATACTCCTAGCATTGAAATATATACACCTCAGAAGATTTTTACCACCACTCACAACCTTTCTATCAGCGGATTTGCTTAAACTTTCAATATCATTTATTTTCACCCCAGCCACACTGTCAGCTCTGGTACTCTGGTTCCCATCCCCCTGCAAATCTAGTTTAAAGCCTCCCTAATAGAACTAACAAACCTCCCTGAAAGGATATTGGTCCCCCTGTGGTTCAAGTGTAACCCGTCTCTCTTATACAGGTCCCACCTGCCCCAGAAGAGGTCCCAATGATCCTGAAATCTGAAACTCTGCCCCCTACACCAGTTCCTCAGCCACTTGTTCCTCCTCCAGAGCATCCTATTCCTACCCTCACTGGCACCTAGCACAGGTAGCAATCCTGATATTACCACCCTTGAGGTCCTGCTTTTCAAGCTCTCTATACTCACTGCATGCATACTCTATGCATGCATATGCATACCAGTGTACGCCAATAAACTTGACTTTAACTAATTGTGATTTCTTATTCTGTGACTACCTTTTCTTTGGTGCAGATATTGCAAAAACCCAATGGAATGGCTGACACGTAGCCTCCGGAACCTTCTCTCCCTTAAGTAAACATTTAACCGCAGGTACTCACAACATATCTGACAACAAGCCAGTGCCTTTTTCATGACTAACCAGGTCACCCTCCTACTACTGCAGTGCCTTTTAAAGACAAAGACTAGCTCTGTTTGTCACACGTACATCAAAACATACAGTGAAATATGTTACTAATTCAGCAAGGATCATCGTTGGGCAAGTATTGCCAAGTTTTCGGAGACAACATAGCATGCCCGTAGCTCGCTAACCCTAACTGTGTGTCACTGGAATGTGGGAGAAAAACTGGAGGACCCAAAGAAAAGTTATGCACTCATGGGGAGAACATACAGACCACTTACAGATAGAATCAGAATCAGGTTTAACATCACCGGAAAATGTTGTGAAATTTGTTAACTTTGAAGCGGCAAGACAATGCAATACAGTGACCCCAGCCATCATCTGTATTCTTCAGAGATTATCTACTTGGCATAACCAGGATTTGTGATATGCACCAGCTGCTTATATGACCATCCACCACCTGCTCCCATGGCTTCACATGACTCTGATTGGGGGAAAGCATTCAGTCATGGCCAAGACGTTCAGTTGTTGCTCAGAGCAAATGTCAGAAAGAGGAAGAAATGTAATCAAAATGACTTTGACCATGGAATAATTACTGGTGACAGATGGGGTGGTATGAATACCTCAGGAACTGCTGATCTCCTGGGACATTTACACACATAACAGTCTCTAGAGTTGACAGAGAATGGTGCAAAAAAAAACAAAAAAAATGTCCAGTGAGTAGTAGTTCTGTGGGGAAAAACACCTTGTTAATTAGAGTGATCAGAGGAGAATGGCCAGACTGGTTTAAGCTGACAGAAAAGTGACAGTAATTCAAATAACCATGCTTTACAATGATGATGTGCAGAAGAGCATCTCTGAATGCGTCAAACGCACTGAACCTTGAAGTGGATGGGTTACAGCAGCTGAAGACCATGAACATAAACTCACTACCTAACAAAGTGGCCACTGAGTGAATGTATACTATTCACATTTACCTGTATGGAATATCCAAAACACGTTAGTGTGTTCCTTATCCCACTCAGTCTATCATCTATTCTCATTGCCACTAAAGTTTTTATATCCTTAATTAAAGTAGGAAAAATCAAGCAGCATTTATAGCAAGTGGAATAGAGCCATCATTTCTATCCAATAACCTTTCACAAGAGCTAAGAAAATTTTTAAATAACACAGGGCAATGTTCCAGAAGAGGATAGAAATGGTCGGGAGAAAGGGAATGGCACCGATAAAATGGAGGCCAAGAGAGATTTAATGACTTAAGTGATGGTGGTGTCTGTCGGGAGATTGTAGTGAAGATATGTTTCTTGAACCTCTTCTATGAAGGAGATGTAAAAATAGAGTTGAATAAAATCTGATAAAAGGACAAAGTAAAACAATAATGGAACCATAAGGAGACAATCTGAAGTTAAAAAAAAATCAGAATTCTGGAAACGCACAGCCAGGTCAGACAATATGACTGGTCAGAGATAATGGTTCAAATGGATGAACTTGAATTTGAATCAGTCAGAAGAAATAAAGCTAAAGTATTTTATGTTATGGAGAAAGGAAGAAGATAGAAGGGCCAAAAGTAAGGGTATGTGATAGGTCGATGTCTAGGAAAAATTGGATGAGACAAGTGTTGACGATGCTGGCTGAGAAATGGGAGTTGGGATGGTTGTTCGATGTTGATTAACGAAAGTTATGTTGAGAGAAAGCAAACAAAAGAAAACATGAATGATATCTGAGGTTACTAGAAATGAGATGGAAAACCAGAATAAAGAGAAATGTAAAATTCAGGAGTGATGTGTCTAAATATCAAAAATAATCTGAATTTAATATGATGTTTTACATCACTGTGTTGAGTCAGAACATGACAAGATCTGGAAGAAGTGTGTGGACTGAAGCAATGTCTGAAGAGCCTTGTTCAATTTTTGACAGCTGTCCCTTGCCTTCATGGAACATATACTCAGTAGCTACATGATTAGATGCAGGAACATTCCTAATAAAGTAGCCAGAGAAGCGGAACCTGGTGTGGTCTTCTGCTGCTATAGCCCATCCACTTCAATGTGCCATGCATTCAGAGATGTTCTTCTGCAAACCACAGTTGTAATGTGTGGTTATTTGTGTTACTGTCATCTTCCTGTCAGCTTGCAACAGTCTGGCCATTCTTGTTTGACCTCTCTCATTAAATAGGCACTTTTCCCACAGAACTGCGCTCAATGGATTTTTTTTTTACATCAATCTCTGTAGACTCTAGAGACTGTTCTGTGTGAAATCATCCCATCTGGCAATTACCATCATTCCACAGTCAAAGTCACTTAGATCACATTTCTTCCCCATTCTGAAGTTTGGTCTGAACAAGAACTGAACATGTTGACCATGTTTGCATCCTTTTATGCATGGAATTGTTGCTACATGATTGGCTGATTAGATATTTGCATTAATAAACAAGTGTACTGGTGTACCTAATAAAGTGTCCGATGAGTGTGGAAGACTACAGCACTTTCTCCTTTTTACTCAATTTAACTCCCTTCTACTTCCCTTCCTGCACTTACACCTATTAAATTTAATTCCTCCATTTCTTCAGATAAGATCTCTCCAGGCTTGTTCTCCCTCAGTTGCCTTGGGTGCAACTGTTCTCTTCTCACACCATCCCATCTACATCCCCATCTCACACCAGGATGGTCTGAATAGACCTTTCTCACTTGAATAGTTTTTCAGCTTCTTTTTAAAATTCCAGACATATTTGCATGGCACAGTAGTGTTACGGTTAGTGTAATACTTCACAGCGCCAGCGAGCTGGGTTCAATTCCCGCTGCTGTCCACAAAGAGTTTATATGTTCTCGCCCTGAAGGTGTGTGCTTCCTCCAGGTGCTACGGTTTCCTCTCATCCCAAAAGTGTACGGATCAGTAAGTTAATTGTTCACATGGGTCTAATCAGGTAGTGTGGTCTGGTTGACCAGGACAGGAATGTTATGGTGCTGTATTGCAAAATAAAATTGACTTTCAAAACCTCTGCTGCCATTAAAATTTAATTGACTTTCAAGACCTCTGCTGCCATTATGAGAAATTCATTCTCATAGTTCTCGCTTGGTGGTTCATGGTTCTAAATCCTTAACACTGGTACTTTGCCATGCATTTTTCTTGGAATTGCATATTGAAGGTCAGGTCTATGGTACTTCAAAAGTTTTTTTCTCTGATATATAAAACATAAAAGAGAGGCAAGAGAGGATATCGTACTGCTTAAAAATTACACAGTAATGGGGGAGCAATGAAATAGAGGATGATCTCAATTTGTATATTGTGTCAGTCTTCACTGTGGATTAAAAAGTATCAGAGGGCAGAAGTGAGTGAAATTGCTATTACTAAATAGAAGACTCTTGGGAAGCTGAAAAGACTGAAGGTAGATAAGACACCTAGACCAGATGGACAGCACCTCAGGGCTCTGAAAAAGATTGTGGAAGCATTAGTAGTGATCTTTCAGAATCACTAGTTTCTGGAATCATTCTGGAGGACTGGAATATTATAAATGTCACTCCAACCTTTAAGAAGGGAGGGAGGTAAAAGTAATTGTATGCCAGTTAGCCTGAATTCAGTGGCTGTGAATATTTTGGAATCCATTATTAAAGGATGAGGTTTCATACAATGCTCATTTGGGCTTCTTTAACACCATGTGTCAAAAACCCTACTACGTGCCTCTGGTGAAGAGTAAACCTGCAACCTCGAGGACAGTGAGGAAATGGTCCGAGGAGGCTTATGAGGCGCTCCAGGGTTGTTTTGAGGTGACAGACTGGCAGGCACTCTATGAGCCACATGGAGAGGATATTGATGGGCTCACAGAGTGCACCACTGATTACATCAACTTCCGTGTGGACTGCAATGTTCCGACAAGAACTGTCCTTTGTTATTCAAATAACAAGCCATGGGTGACAAAGGACATTAAGGACGTCCTGAACGCTAAAAAGAGGGTGTTTAGAGATGGAAATAAGGAGGAGCTGAGGGCAATACAGAGGGACTTGAAAGCCAGGATCAGGGAGGCTGAAGACAGGTACAGGAGGAAGCTCCAGCAGAACAACATGAGAGAGGTCTGGAGGGGGTTGAGGACCATCACTGGGTTCCGGCAAACTAGCAACAGAGGAGCTAATAGCAGTGTGGACAGGGCCAACGAACTTAACCTGTTCTTTAACAGATTTGACGGTGTGGCCCCTGCACATCCCCCACATGAGTCATCTGTTGTCGGCCCCCAACCAATACATATTCCACTCTCCACTCCGACCCCTCCCCACAGACCCTCACCCTGCTCTCATGACTATACCCCTTCACCACACGAAACCACCACGGTGGGCTTCACAGCTGAACAGGTGAGCAGACAGCTGAAACGTCTCAACCCAAGCAAGGCTGCAGGACCAGATGGTGTCAGTACCAGGGTGCTCAAAGCCTGTGCCCCTCAGCTATGTGGAGTACTTCGCCATGTCTTCAACCTGAGCCTGAGGCTCTGGGGGGTTCCTGTGCTGTGGAAGACGTCCTGCCTCGTCCCTGTGCTGAAGACGCCGTGCCCCAGCGGCCTCAATGACTACAGACTGGTGGCATTGACCTCCCACATCATGAAGATCCTGGACAGACTTGTCCTGGAGCTGCTCCGGCCTATGGTCAGGCCACAATTAGATCCCCTCCAGTTCACCTATCAGCCCCGACTAGGAGTTGAGGATGCCATCGTCTACCTGCAGAACCATGTCTACGCCCACCTGGACAAGCCAGCGAGCACTGTGAGGGTCATGTTTTTTGAATTCTCCAGTGCATTCAACACCATCTGCCCTGCTTTGCTGGGAGAGAAGCTGACAGCGATGCAGGTGGATGCTTTCCTGGTATCATGGATTCTTGATTACCTGACCGGCAGACCACAGTATGTGTGCTTGCAACCCTGTGTGTCCGACAGAGTGATCAGCAGCACTGGGGCGCCACAGGGGACTGTCTTGTCTCCCTTTCTCTTCACCATTTACACCTCAGACTTCAACTACTGCACAGAGTCTTGTCATCTTCAGAAATTTTCTGATGACTCTGCCATAGTTGGATGCATCAGCAAGGGAGATGAGGCTGAGTACAGGGCTATGGTAAGAAACTTTGTCACTTGGAGTGAGCAGAATTATCTGCAACTTAATGTGAAAAAGGCTAAGGAGCTGGTGGTAGACCTGAGGAGAGCTAGGGTACCGGTGACCCCTGTTTCCATCCAGGGGGTCAGTGTGGACATGGTGGAGGATTACAAATACCTGGGGATACGAATTGACAATAAACTGGACTGGTCAAAGAACACCGGGGCAGCAGGCTGAGGGTAGTAGACACCAACAGAATCAACAAACTCATTCGTAAGGCCAGTGATGTTGTGGGGGTGGAACTGGACTCTCTGACGGTGGTGTCTGAAAAGAGGATACTGTCCAAGTTGCATGCCATCTTGGACAATGTCTCCCACCCAGTACATAACGTATTGGTTGGGCACAGGAGTACTTTCAGCCAGAGATTCATTCCACCGAGATGCAACACAGAGTGTCATAGGAAGTCATTCCTGCCTGTGGCCATCAAACTTTATAACTCTTCCCTTGGAGGGTCAGACACCCTGAACCAATAGGCTGGTCCTGGACTTATTTCCTGGCATAATTTACATGCTACTATTTAATTATTTATGGTTTTATTACTATTTAATTATTTATGGTACAACTGTAATGAAAACCAATTTCCCCCGGGATCAATAAAGTATGACTATGACTATGACTATGACTATGACGCCATTAGTAACCAACTCTTTTTAAGATGGTTAATAACTCGCCACAGAAGCCAAACAAAGGAGCTTCAAAAGTGTGTCAAGAATTCATCCACTTGATGTAGATTATATCAGTTTTGAGTTTATATTACTACGATTTTATGCATTTGAACAATAATAATCTTTGTTAAAATCTCACAGTATTATTTCAAGGTATAAAATTAAGCCTGACTTGTCTGTTAAAAATGTTTCTTAGCAATGACATGACATGTTCAATGAAGGATTACTTATTAAATTGAAAAATCACAGGAATCTTATCTGCAAAGGATTACAGGGCAATATTTATTTAAAAGATTACCAAGCAATTATAGCATTTTCTTCTTCTCACCTGCTAACCTGACTGGAAGCCTGATTTGAGGAAGACTCTGAATTTAATTCTGCTTCCACTAAATTGGTTAAATTAAAATTTAACAAACAACTCTTTCTAATTTCAGCATTATTTCCTTCATCTATAATGCATCCAAATTACCTGAAGTCATTCTACATTGCATGTGATAACATTTGAAGGATTTGGGTGGGTGGCAAAATAGAGTAGTGGTTAGCACAGTGCTTTACAGTACAGGTGACTCCGGTTCAATTCCAACAACAGCCTGTAAGGAGCTTGTACGTTCTCCCCATGATCATGTGGTTTTCCTCTGGGTGCTCCAGTTTTCTCACACAGTCCAAAGAAATACCGGCTGTTAGGATAATCGGCCATTGTAATTTGTTCAATTCTTTGGCTAGGATTAAATTGAGGGATTGCAGGGCAACGTGTTTCAAAGGGCCAGAAGGGTCTACCTATTCCATGTTGTACATCAATAAATAAATAAAATAATGCAGGGATTTCACTTCAATCTTATTACCTGAGCCCAGCTAAGCGTTGAACATGGGATGCTGTCATTCTAAAATTAAGTACAGCTATCAAGCCACTGTGCAAATTCAAAAGTTTATTTTTAACTCTGTAATCCTCTGTCGGAATACTTCCATTTTTCTTTTTTTCCTCTTTTAAGACATTTTAAAAAATGCTTGATCAAGATTTCCGACACCTGACATCATACCTCCTGCTCTCTGCGGATTTCTTTTTTTTTTCTGAAAATACTCTTGTGAAATGCACTGCAACATTTTACAATGTCAAAGGTTTGATGTAAATGCAATGTTACTGGGAGAAGAAATCGAGACCCGGTAAACAAAGGAATCACAGCTTACATATTCTCTGATTCTCAAGGAGCAGTTTTCAATTTCACTGCATGTGCCCAGAGGAACAAACCTTCACAGCTACATTCTCAATATAATTATGCATTGTGTCTGAAAGAAGCTTTATTGCCTTGAAGCCTCGGTGTATCCATAACAACATCCAGATACTGGCTGACCATAAAGATCCTTATATAGTGCTTATTGCGAGAACATAAGGCAAACCATTCAATAATCAATATGAGAAATGAGCATAGGTTTAAAAAAATATTAGAGCTATGAAGCAAAGATAGTTTTTGCGTTTTTAATAGTATCAACATCAATACATATGAAATAAGTTTTGTCTCAACATCCTGTTAAATATGATATTGATCAGCAAACATTTTACATTAGATTATTTATACATTGACAGTCTGGTGCAGTGCAGAATTATTTCTTCTCCTTAGGCAGTCTCTTGGTTTTGAGGAAGATACAAGGTCCCAATCTAAAAATGTGTTATGCACTTTTGCCTCCACAGATGCTGTATGGCCTGTTGAATTCTCTGAGAGCTTTTTTTTATCTCTTTGGAGAAGTAAGAGGCTCAAGCAGAGTCTGCATGGGGAGAAGAGGGCAGTTTCAGGTCAAGAACTTTCATCTGCACTGAAAGATAGAGGAATAGCCAGAATAAAGTGGCGAAAGGAAGGGGTGGAGCAAGAGATGGTAAGTGATTGATCCAGATAAGAAAGAGTGACAGGCTGATGGAGGAGGGAGGAATGGAAATAGTGTCAAAATCCTGGGTGGTGATAGGTGGAGGCAACAAAGAGCTCCAGGTGATGGATCTGACAGGAAAGGAAGGTCGAGCATGAAACTAAATAATGAAGTCAGCTTGGACTGATGGGAGCAGAGAGAGGATTTAGTGGAAGGAGAACTTGGGGGCTCAGTATAGGGGATGGGTGGGAGTGGAGGTAGAAAGTGGGTGAAGGAGTGCTGGTAGATTAGAAGGAGACAGAGGGGGAACAGAGCAGGACCAATTTACTTAAAATTGCAGAATTCAATTGCATGCCATTGGATTGTACTGAACTTCCTCTGTGTACTTACTTCGTTCAGGTTTAAGGGTATGTAATGTGGTTAATGTGGTAGGTGAATTGATACCTTGGAGTTAGTGTACTTCCACCATTTGTATTGGGTTTTTATGTGCTTCTGACAAAGGGACTCAGGGCTTTCCTTTTCCAGAATCAGGTTTATTATCATTTTCACAAGAAAGTCAGCAGATGCTGGAAACTCAAAGCAAAACATAAAATGCTGGAGGAACTCAGCTGGTCAGACAGCTTGTATGGAAATAAATAATCGATAATTTCGGGCTGTTATCAATGATATATGTCATGAAATTTTGAGTGGCCATAGGCCTAAAGATTCCCACAAGTTGGTGGAGATGTTATACGTTATCAAGGATATTTTGAGGACTTCCTTGAAGCATTTCCTCTAACCACCTTGCCTTAATGAGACTGAATAGCTGGTCGATTTCAAGGGTCTTAGCTGAGTGAACCACCTATTAGAGCTAAGCTGATATAATTAGAGTCTTGATCTGTGAATACAAGCCTGGGAGAAAATGTTGTCATTTGCATGATTATTCTGCCAGAAGATTTGGAGCAATTTGTATGGACTACATTACAGTATTTCCACTGTGTGTTAAAATGCCTGCTTTATGTGGTCCATAACTCAGATACATACAGCAAGGGGTGCATCACTTTACCTTGTAGCCATGAACTTTGTGCTAGATTTAGAGTTGCGATAGACTTTTCTTCAAATGGCTAGAGAATGATGCACTGTGTATGATGATGAATTTCTTTATTGAGAGGTAAGAGTTTTTTTGTTCGGAGGTTGGTCTTGAAGTATGGGGAGAGTTACATCTGTTTCATGACTTTACTGTGCCCATAATGTTGTATGAGTCAGTGAACAAGACAATGATGCTGGTGCTCACCTCCAATTGGTGCATCAGTGCAAGCATCACTGGCGCACTCTGCCTCACTAACTGAGAGCCTCCTCAATCCTCTTCTCTTGGCACTGGAATCTCCCCTCTCCACTTTCAGTCCCGATGCAGGATTTTGACCTGCAACATCGACAAATCCTTTTTCCTGACAGATGCTGTGAACCAGCAGATTGTTTGTTACTCCAGATTCCAGCATCTGCAGTCGCTTATATCTCCACCACTACTTCTAGATTATCGGTAATCATCATATTGCTGTGAGCAAATTAGATGTCATGTTTCTGAGAAGTAACATCCAAAATTATTGACTCTAAAGTAGTTGGACTGCCTTGAAAGAGTAATGAACACCTGCTTATAATTACAGTTGTCTTTCTTTATAGATGGTTCTAAGCCGCAAACCTTCAGACCAACTCATCCACGCCAACCAAGTAGCCTACCTGAGCGAATCTAGTTTGCCTGCGTTTGACCCATATCTCTCTAAACATCATGTGTACTATCCCACTGTCTTGTTCAGTTGTACCATAATGCCGAAACACTCAACGTCCAGACCGATGGAGGCAATTGTCCTAATGAATTCATCTGCCATTCGTTTGCCCACTTTCCTAATTGATCTAGATCTTACCAGTCTCAAAGAAGGGTCTTGGCCTGAAACGTCAACTGCTTGTTCATTTCCACAGATGCTGCCTGACCTTCTGAGGTCCTTCATTATTTTGTGTGGGCTGTTTTGGATTTCCAGTATCTGCAGAATTCAATGTATCAATAGCCTCATAAAGGCCAAAAGATACCCTGAACCCACAAGCCCATCTACATCTCCGAAACTCAGAAGAAGCTAAGGTAAAGAACAACTTGCTGTCGGAACTCAGCTGGTCAGGCAGCAGGGTGGCACGGTAGCACAGCAGTTAGCAAAATGCTTTAGAGCACAGACGACCTGGGCTCAATTCCCGCCGCTGCCTGGTGGATCACAGTACATTCTCTCCATGACTGTGTGTGTTTCCTTTGAGTGCTCTGGTTTCCTCCCACAGGCCAAAGACGTATCAGTGATAGGTTACTTGGTCCTTGTAAATTGTCCCATGATTAGGCTAGGATTAAATTGGAGGATTGCTGGGCAGCACAGCTCAACAGGCCAGAAGGGCCGATTCCACGCTATGTCTCAATAAATAACTAAATCAGTGGAGTGTCAGTGCTTTGGGTCCAGACCCCTCTTCTGGATTGAAGGAGTCGAAGGGAGATAGGCAGTATATAGAGGAGAAGGGAAGGGGTAGAGCAAGGGCAAGTGAATGAAAGGTGGATGCTGATAAAATGGGGCAATATGAATGGAAATAACTACGGAGGCTGGGAGGTGATTGGTGGAAGCAACAGAGCACTGCAGATAATGGAATCTGATAAGAAAGCAAGATGGAGCAAGGAGCCCTATAAGGAAAGTAGGGGTGAGCAGATGGAACAACAGGAGAGGGAACCCAATGGGAGAAGTGTGTGGCTGCTGGACAGATGGAGTAGGTAGAGGAGGGAGAAGAAACAGTGATCTGCATTTTGGGGGGACTGGGTAGGTTAGGAGAAGAAGAGAAGAGACAGGAACAGGGTAACTGAACCTGAAGAATTCAATGTTCATGCCATTATGTTGTAGACTACCAAGGGTGAAACACAAGGAGGGTCCCTCTAGTTTGTGTTTGACCTCACATTAGTGGTGGCCTAAGTCAGAGTTGGTGAATAGATAGACAATGTATCCAGTGGCCACTGTATTTGAAACACATGTACACCTTGTTATTAACGTAAATATCTGATCATCCAATCATGTGACAGCAGCTAATTTATCAATGCTTGCAGACATGGTCAAGCGTTCAGTTGTTCTTCAGATCATACATCACGGTCAAAGTAATTTAAATCTAATTTTTTTCTCCATTCTGACGTCTGATCTGAAGAACAACTGAACTCTTGACCATTCCTACCAGATAGTGTGGATTGAGTATCTCAGAAACTGCTGTTCTCCTGGAATTTTCATGCACAGTAGTCTCTAGAGTTTACAGAGAATGGTGTAAAGAATAAAATTAAAATCCAGTGACTAGCAGTTCTGCGGGCAAAAACGTATTGTTGATGAGAGTGGTCAGAGGAAAATTACCAGACTAGTTCAAGTTGACAGGAAGGTGAAAGTAACTCAAATAATTACACGTTACCACAGTGGTCTGCTGAAGAGCATCTCTGAATACGTAACACATTGAACATTGAAGTGAATGGGCTACAGCGGGAGAAGTCTATGAACTGCACCTATTTTCTATGTTTCTATGTTTCTATATACTCAGTAGCCACTTTATTAGGTACCTCCTGCACCAATAGAGTGGCTACTGAGTGTATGAAGCCTTGAGCTGGCTTGTATTCTGACCACTCATCATAAATGTTTCATCTGAGTCAATGCTCTGCAAAGTAGCCCTTGAATCACCATAATCACTTCCACAGCATAGATACTGAATGCAGGTATATACAGTATGTACAGTATGTGTCACCATATACTACCTTGAGTTTCATTTTCTTACAGTATCTATCTCTGCCTTAAAACCATTCAAAGACATTGTTTCCACCATCTCCACTTTCCTTCCTACCCTTTTTTTATGACTGGAGTTCTAACAAATTTATTCCTCTACAAGAAAATAGGAATCACCTCATACCCACTCATTTACTGTGCAGGCACAAATGTGACACAAAGAAGTACAAGGAGTCATTTGAAAAGAACAAGTCTCATTGGGGTTGAGTTTTATCTGAGCCTACAAAAAGAAAGGAAATGTCAGTGGAGTGGCCATTGTTTGAGCGGGCCAGTACTAGAGTGGGAGAATTGGGTCAAGAGGCTTGGGCAATCACAGGTGAAAGTTCTAAGTAAGTTTCTAGTACATTTTTTATCTTTCTTTGTCTATTAGTACTTTGTTTGTGTGCTGACAAAAGGTCTAGAGTTAGTGGTATGTACTTTGTGTGATGTGTAGAAATTCTGGGAGACATCCACTCTCCTTGATAAATGCATTTGCATGAAATGCATCAAACTACAGCTCCTTAGAGACCATGTGAAGGAAATAGAGCTGCAGCTTGAAAACATTTGGCTCATATGGGAGAATGATAAGGTGTTGGATAGGAGCTACAGCGAGGCAGGTACATAGAAGACTGTCAGGAGAGGTACAGGGAATTGGCAGTGCAGAGCACCTCTGAGGCCATTCCCCTCAATAATAAATATACCACTTTGGATACTGTTGGGAAGGATCATCTACCAGAGAGAAGATGCAGTGAACAGGTCTCTGGCTTTGAGTCTGGCTCAATAGCTCTGAAGGGAAGGGAGGAGAAGAGAAGTTCAGTAGTGATAGGGGATTCCATAGTTAGAGCAGTAGTAGGATTCTGTGGAATGATGGTATTTTTCCTCCCAGTTACCATGGTCAGGGATGTCTTGGATTGAGTCCACAGCATTCTAAAGGGGAAGGGTGGGGAGCCAGAAGTCATGGTATTTATTGTTATGAAAGTCATTGGTTAAAAAAGGATAGAGGTTCTGAAGAGAGAATATAAGTAGAAAGCTGAGAAGCAGGATCTCCAGGGTAGAAATCTTTGGATACAACCTGTGCCACACACCAGTTAGGATGATTTGGCAAATGAATATGTGGCTGAGGAATTGGTGCAGGGGGTAGGCTTTCAGAATTCTGGATTATTGGGATCTCCTTTGGGGAAGGTATGACTTGTACAAACAGGACCAGGTACATCTGAATATGAAGGGAGTCAGTATTCTCGCGGGCAGGTTTGGTAGACATGTGGGGTGGGTTTAAACTAATCTGGCAGGGCTATGGGAACTGGAGTGATAGGACTGAGCACGAGGAAGTAAATGCAATGTGCAGTGAGACTGTGAGGAAGAACAGGCAGATAATAGGACATAATTGCAGTCAGTAGGACGATTATTAGGTGTAACTGTACTTTTATAGCTATCTTATATGTGTTAAATGTGCCCTGTGCTATGTGTAACTGTTGGTATTGTGTGTTGCCCCTGGAGGAGCATTGTTTCTTTTGGTTGTATTCATGTGTGGTTAAATGATAATTAAACTTGGACTCGAACCTGAACTGGACTTGAACTTTTGGGCATGCTACGTTCGTGCCAGAAGGATGGTGACGTTTGCAGGTGGCTGTCCCCAACAAAATTCTTGCTACTCTGAGTTGACTCAAAAGACACATTTCACTATATGCTTCGAAACTTCAATGTACCAACCTTTAACCTTTAATCTTCAATTACCTTGTAACCACACATCTAGACATTTGGCCAAGGAACATGAGATTTAATTGCATTGCAGTATTTAAGGAGTTAAAGCTGATTTAAGTGTTAATCCCCATTATAGAAGAAAGCCCTTAACTCCGAGTGGAGTCATCAGGACGCCATCATGATGGCGTTTTTTTAGCAGGCTTTCTTATATTTACGAGGCCGAGCTGCTAGCTCGACACTCAACCCAGCATGGATGGAAAGCGTGCAAGGGAGCTGGCTGGATTCGAACTCAGGAGCCTTCGCTCCGAAGTCCGGTGCTGATACCATTACGCCACCAGCCGGCTAATCCCCATTATAGTGAGCATCTACTGACGATTTTCACAAAACCATACTCACTTCACTGACATCCTGCAAGGGCTGAAATCTGTTGTCATTATTGTTGTAGCCCAGAATGTGAATCCAGGCCCACAGCCACAGCCACACAATTGACTCTTAAGAGCTGTTGCCTGAAACGGCCTTCCAAACCATTCAGTGCAGAAGTTACAAAGGATCGGTTACAAATGTAGGCCTTGTTCAAGATAACCAGATCCCATCAACAATTATCTTCAAATCTACTTTGTGAAAACCATGCTATTGGGCGGGTTGTTATTTTTTTAATCCTTGTAAAATGAAGAAAAGGAGACTTTCATTGATATAACACCATTGATTTCCCTTCCAGCACATCTCAAAGAGTTTGCAGCCAATAAAGCAATTTTGAAGTGTAATAAACCATGTGAAGACCACAGTCTGTGCGGATTGGTGATAATATCTCCTCCTCACTGACAATCAACACTGGTGCACCTAGAGGCTGTGTGCTTAGCCCACTGCTCTACTCTCTGTATACCCATGACTGTGTGGCCATATATAATTCAAATATCATCTATAAATTTGCTGATGATACACCCATTGTTGGTGAATTCTCAGATGGAGATCAGAGGGCTTACAGGAGCAAGATATACCAGCTAGTTGAGTGGTGTTGTAGCAACAAACTTGTACTTAATGTTAGTAGGATGAAATAGCTGATTGTGGGCTTCATGAAGGGTAAGAGAGTGAGCAATTTCAAGTTCCTGGTTGTTAAGATCTCTGGGATCTAACCTGGTCCCAACATATCAATGCAGCCATAAAGAAGGCAAGACAATGGCTATGTTTCATAACGAGTCTGAAGAGATTTGCTTTGTCAACTAAAATACTCAAAAACATCTGTAGATGTACCGTGGAGAGTATTCTGACAGGCTGCATCACTCTCTGGTATGGGAGAGGGTGGAGGGTTTGCTCCTGCATAGGACCGAAAGAAGCTACACAATGTCATAAAATTGGTCAGCCTCCATCGTATCCAAGAGACCTTCAAAGAACTGTACCTCAGAAAGGACCAGAGGGTATCCCTTCAGAACAGAAATGAGAAAGAATTTCTTCACAAAGAAGGTGGTGAATCTATGGAATTCAGTGCTACAGAATGCTGTGGAAGCTAAGTTATTGATTATATTTAAAGCAGTAGTTGTTAGGTTCTTGATTAACCAGGGTGTCAAAGTTTACAGTGAGAAGGCAGGAGAATGGAGTTGAGAGGGATAATAATTCAGCAATGATGGAATGGCAGAGCATACTTGGTGGGCCAAATGGCCTAATTCTAATTCTAATGGTCTTATAATCTTAATCACTTCTGGTCCTAAATGGGCATTACCTTCAGCTTCACAATGCCTCCGAGGAATTGCAGCAGAGCATTCCACTTGTTTTATAGCTGATTCTGGAAGGACCATTTGAAAGTGTCAATCATGAGAATATTTTACCTCAGGGTGAGCTT
Organism: Mobula hypostoma; assembly: GCF_963921235.1. Taxonomy (NCBI): domain Eukaryota; kingdom Metazoa; phylum Chordata; class Chondrichthyes; order Myliobatiformes; family Myliobatidae; genus Mobula; species Mobula hypostoma. The sequence continues at coordinate 1,606,304 of NC_086103.1, forward strand.
CCCATTCGCCTTTTGATATTGGGTAAGTTGACACAAATTAAGTTAGACACTGAAGTATCCTTCTCTCTGTGAACTGCACCTTTTGCCACACAAATATTTCAAAATGCTATCTCTGGACAACTGCCATCAGGAGCACAAAGGATGGGATGCTGGTTCATTTGGTTTCACCACCATCTGTGCCATACAGCCGCTAAACAGTCACAGATTCAGTCAACTGTGCTCTTGTTTACCATCTGCTATGTGGAAAGAATTTCTTAACATTAGGATTTCAGAAAGTAAAGAAGGTTTTTTTCTTAACTTTGTTGATAATACAGGTTTGCTGCTGTTTACTGTTTAGGATCCAGTTATTGATGTTTACGGCCAACATTTATTGCCCGTCCCTAATGGTTATTGTTGAGGTGATGGTGAGGTGCTTTTTTTGAAAAGTTGCAGTACTTTTGATGAAGTAATGATGATCCAGTAATTATACTTTCAAGTCAGGGTGGTGTATCCTGTACTAAGTACAAAGTACAAAATAAATTTATTATCAAAATATGTATACTGTATATCACGACATATTACCCTGAGATTCATTTCCTTGTGGCCATTTACAGTCGATACAAAGAAACACAATAGAATCAATGGAACTCTCCCCACAAAGAAAAATGGACAAACACCAATATGTAAAAGAAGAAAAACAGTGCAAATACAAACAAAAATAATAATAAATAAATAAGCAATAAATAATACTGAGAATATAAGTTGATGTGTCTTTGAAAGTGAGTCCAAAGTTTGTGGAAATAGTTCAGAGTCAAATTGAGTAAAAGAAACTTCACTCAGTTCAACGTGGAAGAGGTTTTGTAGGTGGTGACTCACCTTCTATCCTGATCTTTTTTTGTGGAAGAGGTCACACGTTTGGGAGGTGTTGTTGGAGTAACCTCGATAAGTAAGTTACGGTTCATCATGTAGATAATGCACATTGCAAGGCACTGTACACTAGTGTTGAAGGAAATGAATGTTTAGGGTAGTCGATTGGTTACCAATCAAGTGAGCTGCTTTGTTCTGGATGGCATCTTTTGAGAGTGTTGGATGACAACTCATCTTGGGCAAGTTTAGTCTCCTGACCTGTACCACGTAGATGGAATGAACATGTTATATTTTGCAACTCCAAAACCTAAAGCTAATTGGAAGAAAAGCAAGGGAGACCAAAATGCAAATCTAACTTCCTTTTACATTAAGCGAGGTATGCATATATCACGTGGTGGCGTGATGACGTATGCCATTTACGTCCTTTAACAGATAATCCACAATGCATTATGTAAACAACAAATAATGCTTAATCAAACAATATATTTACAATATTACTGAAATATTATAAACACAACAGAAAGGCTTTGAGCTAACGACCTTTATCCTCAGCCTCTGACCTACTCTTGTACTTACGCTGTTTCTGTGATTCAGATTTATTTATCACACCCACATCAAAAAGTACAGTGAAATGTGTAATTTGCATTAAAAACCAGCACACTGAAGGATGTGCTGAGGGCAGCTCGCAAAAATTGCCACACATTCTAGCACCAACCATCCATGCCCACTATGCCTGGCAGAAGAATACAGAACATAACAAAATGGAAGATACCAAGTAACAAAGCAACAACAGTAAAACCAGACCATTACTCCCGAACATCCATCCACCTACCCACACATATACACAGTCCTCTAACCTCAGGACGGGCCATCCTCTTTGGCTTTCATTCTCTAGCAGACTTGTGGATTCACAGATTTTGAGCCTTCAAGTTCCCTAATAGATTTGTAGTGATGGGCTACAGCCTTCAAACCTTGACTTCTGGACTCCTATTCAACCTCTGGGCTTCACTCTGGACTTCTAATCAACCTTCAAGCTTCCAAGGTCAATGGTGACCCACAGGATGTCAATGGTGAAAAACTTGGTGCCATCGAATGAACCTGAAAGCACCAGCTGTACAACAAGAAATGTGTAAAGCCACATGAACAACTCTCCCTAGTCTCTAACCATGAAGATCAAGAGGGGCACAAATTCGACTGGGCATCGGTGTAAGGCATGGTGCAGGCAAACACACGGCGTGCAAGAAAATTCTTAGAAGTTTGATTTTCTGCAAACAGTTCTGTAAACAAACATGTAGACCTCAATCCTATTTATGAGCCAGTGCAGGCAAAATTCCAGATGACAATGAGACTTCCTCCCCAGATCAGAACTGAGTTCCCAAAATGACGACCAGTCAACTGATTGATAAATACATGAAGACCAAGCATTTGGAGGACGCACCACAATTGTGCACCGATGATGTCTCCTCATATGGTGATGATACATTTGCAACAAAGCTGTTAAGATTGGAGAACAACTCAACCCAACCAGGAATGTGTAACTTCCTGAAAAAAAACCTTAAAAGTTGCTGTGATTACAATGTGTTTGAATAACAGCATATAAATAAAATGGTCTCGCATGGAGAAGGCAGATGCTTTAACTGCTGAATTGTAAGTGTTGCTTTTACTTGAAGCTTGTGAACACTGAATGGTACCATTGTAACAAATAGTTTTTGTGGTTACCACACCACAGTGTTTATTCAAATGATTTAATCTCCATTTCTATGTAAGAATTATTCAGATTTTGAAAATAGTTCTTAGAACTGATTTTATCAACAATCTTTTCAGATCTTTAAAGCTTCAACTTTAGGCGAGGTCATTTTGAAATGGACCTCCCAATGTTTTCCCCCACTACTCGTCCTTAACTGGGTCAGATACTGCGGGCCCTATTTGTTAGTCCCCCGCATCCTAGAGTTGGGCACTGGGTTCAAAGTTCAAAGTAAATTTATTATCGAAATTTGTATATGCCACCATATACTATCTTAAGATTTACCTTCTTGCAGGTATTCACGGCAAAACAAAGAAATACAATAGAATTGATGGAAAAATACAAGCAAAGACTGAAAGAAATACAGTAGAATTGATGGAAAAATACATGCAAAGACTAAAAAGCAATCAAAGTGCATAGGAAGACAAGCTGTGCAAATACAAAAACAAATAATAAGCAGACAAATAAACAAATAAAGAATAAATACCACTGAGAAGATGAGTGGTAGAGTCCATGAAAGTGAGTACCCTGGTTGTGGAATCAGTTCAGTGTTGTGGTGAGTGAATCTGTCCATGCTGATTCAGGAGCCTGATGGCTGAAGGGTAATAATTGTTCCTGAAGCTGGTCTTGTAGGACCGAAGCCTTCTGTACCTCCTTCCTCATGGTAGCAGGACAGGAGAGCATAGCCTGGATGGAATGGGTGTTTGATGGTGGATGCTAATTTTTTGTGGCAGTGCTCATCGAAGATGTGCTCAACGATTGGGAGGGCTTTGCCTGTGATGGAGGTGAGAATGCCCATCACTGAACACCTGAGTATCTTTGACAAAATAGAGGTAGTTCAGAATCAGGATTAATATCTGGGGCAAACACCAGGAAACCTGCAGATGCTGGAATTTCAAGCAACACAAATAAAAATTGCTGGTGAACGCAGCAGACCAGGCAGCATCTATAGGAAGAGGTACAGTTGACGTTTCGGTGCGAGGCCCTTCGTCAGTACTGAGTCTGACCTGCTGCGTTCACCAGCAAGTTTTATGTGTGTTGCTTAATATCTGGGGCCCGTGTTGTGAATTTGGTTCTTCTGCAGCAGTGGTACATTGCAACGAGATCTGGGTGTCATTATACACCTGTCATTGAAAGTGGGCATGCAGGTACAGCAGGCGGTGAAAAAGGCGAATGGTATGCTGGCATTTATAGCGAGAGGATTCGAGTACAGGAGCAGGGAGGTACTACTGCAGTTGTACAAGGCCTTGGTGAGACCACACCTGGAGTATTGTGTGCAGTTTTGGTCCCCTAATCTGAGGAAAGACATCTTTGCCATAGAGGGAGAACAAAGAAGGTTCACCAGATTGATTCCTGGGATGGCAGGACTTTCATATGAAGAAAGACTGGATGAACTAGGCTTATACTCGTTGGAATTTAGAAGATTGAGGGGGGATCTTATTGAAAGTATAAAATCCTAAAGGGATTGGACAGGCTAGATGCAGGAAGATTGTTCCCGATGTTGGGGAAGTCCAGAACAAGGGGTCACAGTTTGAGGATAAAGGGGAAGCCTTTTAGGACCGAGATTAGGAAAAACTTCTTCACACAGAGAGTGGTGAATCTGTGGAATTCTCTGCCACAGGAAACAGTTGAGGCCAGTTCATTGGCTATATTTAAGAGGGAGTTAGATATGGCCCTTGTGGCTACAGGAGTCAGGGGGTATGGAGGGAAGGCTGGGGCGGGGTTCTGAGTTGCATGATCAGCCATGATCATAATAAATGGCGGTGCAGGCTCGAAGGGCCGAATGGCCTACTCCTGCACCTATTTTCTATGTTTCTATGTTTCTAATAGATTATAACAAAAAAACCATAAATTACAATAAGGACTATCTATAAAGAATTAATTGAAATATGTAGTGCAAAAAGAGAGCAGATAAAAGAAAAAGAAATGCCTGTAGTGAGGTAGTGTGCAGAGTCTTATTGCCCTTTCAGAAATCTGATGGTGGAGGGGAACAAACTGTTCCTGAAATGCTGTGTTTGTGCCTTCAGGCTTCTGTACCCGCTTGTTGATGATTATCAATGAGAAGATGCCATGTCCTGGTTGAAAGGGATCTTTAATGAGGTATTTTTAACCCTTTTGAGACATCACCTTTTGAACATTTCCAATAGGCTAGTGCCCAAGATGCAGCTGGCTGAGCTTTTCCTGATCCTGTGCAGTGGCCCCTCCATACCGGATGGTGAATCAGAATCAGGTTTATTATCACTGGTATGTGTCAAGAAATTTGTTAACTTAGCAGCAGCAGTTCAATGCTATACTTAACCTACCAGAAAAACAATAAAATAATAATAATAATAATAATAATAATAAATAAGTAAATCAAGTACAGCATATATATATATATAGAATAGATTAAAAAGCATGCAAAAAACAGAAATAATATATATAAAAAAAAGTGAGGTAGTGTCTAAAGATTCAATATTCATTTAGGAATCGGATGACAGAGGGGAAAAAACTGTTTCTAAATCGCAGAGTGTGTGCCTTTAGACTTCTGTACCTCCAACCTGATGGTAACAGTGAGAAAAGGGCATGCCCTGGGTGCTGGAGGTCCTTAATAATGGATGCTGCCACCGCTCCTTGAAGATGTCCTGGGTACTTTGTAGACTAGTACCCAAGCTGGAGCTGACTAAATTTACAAACCTCTGCAGCTTCTTTCGGTCCTGTGCAGTAGCCCCTCTCCATACCAGACAGTGATGCAGCCTGTCAGAATGCTCTCCATGGTACCTCTGTAGAAGTTTTTGAGTGTATTTGTTGACATGCCAAATCTCTTCAAACTCCTAATGAAGTAAGGTCGCTGTCTTGCCTTCTTTATAACTGCATCGATATTTTGGGGCCGGGTTAGATCCTCAGAGATGCTGACACGCAGGAACTTGAAACTGCTCACTCTCTCCACTTCTGATCCCCCTATGTGGATTGGTATGTGTTCCTTTGTCTTGCCCTTCCTGAAGTCCACAATCAGCTCTTTCATCTTACTGACGTTGAGAGCCTGGTTGTTGCTGCGACACCGCTCTGCTAGCTGGCATATCTCACTCCAGTACGCCCTCTCGTCACCACCTGATACTCTATTATCAATGGTTGTATCCTTAGCAAATTTATAGATAGTATTTGAGCTGTGCAAAGGGTGCAGATTTACCTGTTCAGGCTCCTGTCCTCCTGTCCGATGGTAGCAGTGAGAAGAGAGCATGGCCAAGATGGTGGGGTCCTTGATGAGAGATGTTGCTTTGTTGTGGCAAGCTTCTCTGTAAATATGCTCAATGATGGGGAGGGCTATGCCTGTGTTGGAGTGGGCTGAATCCACCACTTTCTACAGTTTTAATTCCTTGGTTAACTAAAAATATTTCCATTTACTCTTCACTAAATCCTCTATAAACTTTTCTTTCTTATTCAACTTGCACTCACCATTTTTACCCCTATTTGTTGTGTCATTTCTTCTTATCTTACTGTGTGCACTGGCTAATGGCGTTGTGCAAATGGTAATTAGCAATTAACTTGTTATTTTCATATGTCCTGAGACAATTAAAAAAAGCCTGACGAATTTAGACAGATGTACTGTGGAGAGCATTCTAACTGCTTGCAACGCTGTCTGGTATGGAGGAGCCATTGCACAGGACTGGAGAAAGTTACAGAAAGTTGTAAACTCAGAGGCACTGGCCTCCCAGCATCGAGGACACCGACAAGAAGCGATGCCTCAAAAAGTTGGCATCCATTATTAAGGACACCCATCACCCAAGACATGTCCTCTTCTCATTGCTACCACCTGGAAGGAGGTACAGAAGCCTGAAGGCACACACTCAATGATTCAGGAACAGCTTTTTTCCCTCCACCATCAGATTCTGTGTGGACAATGAGCATTATTTCACAAACATGAGAAAATCTGCAGATGCTGGGAATTGAGGGAACTACTACTACTACGTCGACTCAGGCCTAGGGGGCCGGCATCGGGCAAAACACACACAAAAGTGCTGGAGGAACTCAGCAGACCGGGAAGCATCTATGGAAAAGAGTAAACAGTCGACATTTTTTGCCAAGACCCTATATCGGGTCTGTTTACTCTTTTCCAGAGATGCAGCCTAGCCTGCTGAGTTCCTCCAGTATTTTCTGTCTGCAACACTACTTCATTATTTTTTGCTCTCTTTTTACACTAATTAGTTACTAGATTTATCTTTTATTATACATTGCAATGTACTGCTGCCGCAAAACAACAAATTTCCCGACATATGCAAGTATGCCAGTGGAAGTAAACCAGATTCTGTTTCTAATTCTGATTCTAATTCTTTTGTGTGCCTGCTATCTAGACCGATCATTCAGTATGTACTGTAAGTACATTCAGGTAATATGAAAGGAATCAAGAGAACAGGCAGCATGGTAATGTAGAGGGTGTCACAGTGGAGTAGCAGTTAGCGCACTTGCTTTACTGCACCAGTGATCACTGATTGGGTTCAATTCCTGCTGCTGCTAGTAACGAATTTGTACATTCTCCCTGTGACCATGTGGGTTTCTCTGGGTGCTCTGGTTTCCTCTTACATTAAAATAAAAAGTATAATTTCTTTCAGCCTGCTGAGAGTCGCCAATGTACACCAGCGCCATCTTGAAGTCACATCCTAGGGTTAGGTGGAAAGAGAGTCTTATTTGTACTTTCACCATAAATTTACTTTGAACTTTGAACTAAGTGCTATGTATGTAATGCATGCTATGTTGGCACTGGAAGCATAATGATACTTGTGACAGTTCAAGCTAAGCTTTTCAAAACAGAATGCAAAATAGAATGTCACAGTTACAGAGTAATTGCTGTGCAGGTAGACAATTAAAAAGCAAAGATCATGATGAGGTAGTCTGAGAGATCAACAGTTCATCCTTATTGTAAAAAAGATGCATTTAAGAGTTTTATAACAGCAGGTGAGGAGCGTCTTGAGCCCAGTAGTGTGTTATCTCAAGCTGTTCCACCCTCTGCACAATGGAGGGGGCAGAAGAGAAAATAACTAGCATAGGAAGGAGAATTGATTATGTTGGTTGCTTTCCTGGGGTAGTGGGATATCTAGACAGAGCCAATGGAGGAGAGGCTGAATTTCATGATAGACTGGGATGTGTTAACAACTTACTGCTGCTCCTTGTGGTCTTGGGTCAAAGTAGTTGACATACTAAGCTGAGGTGCATCCAGCTAGGATGCTTTCTAAATCTGTAAAAACTGGTGAATGTTCTTTCCTTTCATATGCAACATGTCACACTCAATCTCTGTGCTGTGGTAAGGTGCTAGTATCATTCCAATTGGGAGGGCTGTTCTGTGAAGTTTCCATTTTACAAAGGAAGTAAAAATATGCAGTTCCAACTTGGGTTCAAAGTTTAAAATTCAATTTCAAAATATCACTGAAAACAAACTTTTACAATGCCTCGACACTGTTTTATCACCCCTTGTTCAATCCCTTCCGACCTATGTTCGTGACACTTCTCACACTCTTAAACTTTTCGATGATTTTAAGTTCCCTGGCCCCCACTGCTTTATTTTCACCATGGATGTCCAGTCCTTATATACTTCCATCCCCCATCAGGAAGGTCTCAAAGCTCTACGCTTCTTTTTGGATTCCAGACCTAATCAGTTCCCCTCTACCACCACTCTGCTATAGTCCTTACTCTTAATAATTTCTCCTTTTGCTCCTCCCATTTCCTCCAAACTAAAGGTGTAGCTATGGGCACCCGTATGGGTCCTAGCTATGCCTGCCTTTTTGTTGAGTTTGTGGAACAATCTATGTTCCGTGCCTATTCTGGTATCTGTCCCCCACTTTTCCTTCGCTACATCGACGACTGCATTGGCGCTGCTTCCTGCACGCATGCAGAACTCGTTGACTTTATTAACTTTGCCTCCAGCTTTCACCCTGCCCTCAAGTTTACCTGGTCCATTTCCGACACCTCCCTCCCCTTTCTAGATCTTTCTGTCTCTGTCTCTGGAGACAGCTTATCCACTGATGTCTACTATAAGCCCGCTGACTCTCACAGCTATCTGGACTATTCCTCTTCTCACCCTGTCTCTTGCAAAAATGCCATCCCCTTCTCGCAATTCCTCCGTCTCCGCCGCATCTGCTCTCAGGATGAGGCTTTTCATTCTAGGACAAGGGAGATGTCTTCACTTTTTAAAGAAAGGGGCTTCCCTTCCTCCACTATCAACTCTGCTCTTAAACGCATCTCCCCCATTTCACGTACATCTGCTCTCACTCCATCCTCCCGCCACCCCACTAGGAATAGGGTTCCCCTGGTCCTCACCTACCACCCCACCAGCCTCCGGGTCCAACATATTATTCTCCGTAACTTCCGCCACCTCCAATGGGATCCCACCACTAAGCACATCTTTCCCTCCCCCCCTCTCTCTGCATTCCGCAGGGATTGCTCCCTACACAACTCCCTTGTCCATTCGTCCCCTCCATCCCTCCCCACTGATCTCCCTCCTGGCACTTATCCGTGTAAGCGGAACAAGTGCTACACATGCCCTTACACTTCCTCCCTTACCACCATTCAGGGCCCCAAACAGTCCTTCCAGGTGAGGCGTCACTTCACCTTTGAGTCGACTGGGGTGATATACTGTGTCCGGTGCTCCCGTCGTGGCCTTTTATATGTTGGTGAGACCCGACGCAGACTGGGAGACCGCTTTGCTGAACATCTACGCTCTGTCCGCCAGAGAAAGCAGGATCTCCCAGTGGCCACACATTTTAATTCCACATCCCATTCCCATTCTGACATGTCTATCCACGGCCTCCTCTGCTGTAAAGATGAAGCCACACTCAGGCTGGAGGAACAACACCTTATATTCCGTCTGGGTAGCCTCCAACCTGATGGCATGAACATCGACTTCTCTAACTTCCGCTAAGGCCCCACCTCCCCCTCGTACCCCATCTGTTACTCATTTTTATGCACACATTCTTTCTCTCACTCTCCTTTTTCTCCTCTGTCCCTCTGAATATACCTCTTGCCCATCCTCTGGGTCAACCCCCGCCCCCTTGTCTTTCTTCCCGGACCTCCTGTCCCATGATCCTCTCGTATCCCCTTTTGCTTATCACCTGTCCAGCTCTCGGCTCTATCCCTCCCCCTCCTGCCAATGTCTGCCATGACGTATGCTTGCAAATTCATCTTTCCTATCCATTATTTTATTCGTGATTTCTTCTAATAGAAACAGAAAGCATCGCATTAGTGGAGAAGCAAACATGACCAGTGTTTCTGTAAGACCATAAGACGTCAGAGTAGAATTAGGCCTTTTGGTCCATCGAGTTTGCTGCATCATTCCATCATGGCTGATTTTTATCATCCCTCTCAACCTCGTTTTCCTATCTTCAGGCTGAAACCTTTGATGCCCTGACTAATCAAAAACCTATCAACCTCTGTTTTAAATATATCCAGCAACTTAGCCTCTACAGCCATCTGTGGCAATGATTCCATGCTTCCACTAGCCTGGCTAAGAAATTCCTCCTTATCTCTCTTTTAAATGGGCTTCCCTCTATTTAAACGCTAAGCCCTCTGGTCCTGGACTCCTCCATTATGGAAACATCCTCTCTACACCCATTCTCTCTTGGCCTTCATACCAAAAGGTTGGGAAATATGAACAACCTCAAATACTAACTCTTTTTCTTTACCTAACCTTCAAAGTATTTCAGTGTATTTTTTATATCAGAGTTCTGGAATGTGCAATATTTTCACTTTCCCCCTTTTTTTTACAGCGCAGAAAATATAGAAATATGGAATATCTCACAAATGCTGACTCTTTGATATAAAGCAGAAAATGCTGAAATACTTTGTTTTCCAACAGCCCTCAGCTGCATTATAAGCATTAAGTTCACATGTCTGGAAGGCTATGAAGATGATTGCTGCTTCTGGTATGCAAGCAAAGAAATTACATACATTAAAATCTCCCTTGAAGGCTTGAGTAAACTGAGAAATTTGGCTCATTGATACACTCAATAAAAATTGATTGTAGGGGGTTAACACATGTAAGCAGCTTTAGGGGTCACTGCTTCTCCCCTTATCACTGCAGCCTGAGATAAGTTGATATGTTACGCGATTAAGCTGAAACAGCTTGTTCATAATAGATCCTCGGTCGGCAACATGGAAAAGAAGAGCTGTGGAAAAATCTGCAATCTCAATTCTCCACAGACCGGTTGTGCCTTGTTAAAAAGCTAACCGCTTCAAAGATGCATAAACAGAGAGCTGTAAATAATTAGTAGGCTGACCAGATGAAGTGCCTTTTTGTCTCATTTTCAGCAAGGCAGTTCTCTCATGATCTAGATCATGAAAGTATGATTGGATCTGTTGAAAGTATCCGGAGTGATTGCAGTATAGTCTGGTACAGGAATCTGAATGCACTGGAATGTAAGAGACTGCAGAGAGTAATGGACTCAGCACAATGTACCACAGCCACATTCCTGGAGAGGGTTCAAAGGAGGTTCACAAAAATGATTTTGGGATCGAAAGGTTTATTATATGAGGAGCATTTGATGGCTCTGGGCCTGTACTCACTGGAATTCAGAAGAATGATGGAGAATCTCATTGAAACCTATTGAATGCTGAAAGACCTCGGAACAGTGGATGTGAACAGGATGTTGGGAGTGTCTAAGACCAGAAGACACAGCTTCAGAATAGAGTGATGTCCATTTAGAATGGAGATGAGGAGGAATTCCTTTTGCCACAGAGAGGTGGAGCTGTGGAATTCATTGTCACAGGCAGCTATAGAGGCCAAGTCATTGGGTATATTTAAGGCAGAGGTTGACAAACTCTTGATTGGTCAGGGCATAAAGGGATACAGGGAGAAAGCAGGAGACTGGGGCTGAGAAATGGATCAGCTATGATCACAATCAGAATCAAAAATCAGATTGACTATCACTAGCATATGTCATAAAAATTGTTGTCCCTGCAGAGGCAGCACAATGGAAAGTATAATAATAATAGAAAAACTGCAAATTACAGTATATATTAAATAGTTATATTAAATAAGTAGTCCAAAAATAGAAAAAAAATGGATTTCAGCAAGGCATTTGATAAGGTGCCTCATGCAAGGCTTATTGAGAAAGTAAGGAGGCATAGGATCCAAGGGGACATTGCTTTGTGGATCCAGAACTGGCTTGCCCACAGAAGGCAAAGAGTGGTTGTAGACGGGTCATATTCTGCATGGAGGTTGGTGTCTAGTGGGGTGCCTCAGGGATCTGTTCTGAGACCCCTACTCTTCATGATTTTTATAAATGACCTGGATGAGGAAGTGGAGGGATGGGTTAGTAAATTTGCTGATGACATAAAGGTTGGGTGTGTTGTGAATAGTGTGGAGGGCTGTCAGAGGTTACAGCGGGACATTGATAGGATGCAAAACTGGGCTGAGAAGTGACAGATGGAGTTCAACCCAGATAAGTGTGAGGGGGCTCATATTAGTAGGTCAATTATGATGGCAGAATATAGCATTAATGGTAAGACTCTTGGCAGTGTGGAGAATCAGAGGGATCTTGGAGTCTGAGTCCATTGGACACTCAAAGCTGCTACACAGGTTGACTCTGTGGTTAAGAAGGCATACAGTGCATTGGCCTTCATCAAACATGGGATTGAGTTTAAGAGCTGAGAGGTAATGTTGCAGCTATATAGGACCCTGGGCAGACCCCACTTGGAGTACTGTGCTCAATTCTGGTTGCCTCACTACAGGAAGTACGGAGAAACCATAGAAAGGGTGCAAAGGAAATTTACAAGGATGTTACCTGGATTGAGGAGCATGCCTTATGAGAATAAGTTGAGTGAACTCGTCCTTTTCTCTTTGGAGTGATGGCGGATGAGAGATGACCTGATACAGGTGTACAAGATAATGAGAGGCATTGATCATGTGGATAATCAGAGGCTTTTTTCCAAGGTTGAAATGGCTAGTATGAGAGGGCGTAGTTTTAAAGTGTTTGGAAGTAGGTACAGAGGAGATGTCAGGAGTAAGTTTTTTACACAGTGGTGAGTGCGTGGAATAGGCTGCGGCGGTTGTGGAGGCGAAAACAATAGGGTCTTTTAAGAGGCTCCTGGATAGGTACATGGAGCTTAGAAAAGTAGAGGGTTATGGGTAAGCCTAGGTAGTTCTAAGGTAAGGACAGGTTCGGCACAGCTTTGTGGGCTGAAGGAACTGTATTGTGCTGTATGTTTTCTATGTTTTATGTTCTAAAAAAGTAGTGAAATAGCCTTCATGGGTTCAATATCCATTCAGAATTTGGATGGCAGAGGGGAAGAAGCTGTTCCTGAATCGTTGAAACGGCGGCGAAGACTGAATGAGCCAAATGGCCTAATTCTGCTCCTATATGTTATGGTCTTATGATCTCTCCATCTTTAACAGTATCTACAGGAGGCATTATCTCAGGAAGGTAAACCTCATCATCCAAGATTTCCTCTATTCTGGTCATGCCATTTTCTCACGGCTACCATTGGGCAGGAGGTACCATTCAGTTCTTGAGTTAGCCTGCACAACCCTAATCACCAGAGTTTAGCAACACTATGAACACTTTAATAAGTTTTTTACACAGATGTGGTGAGTACGTGAAACGCCCTGCCAAAGGTACTAGTAAAGACAAATACATTAGGCACACTTAAGAAATTCTTGGATTGGCACATGGGTAATGGAAAAATTGAGGATGATATAGGAGGGATGGTTTTGATTAATCTTAGAGTGGGTTAAAAGGTCAGCACATATCATGTGCCAAAGGGTCTCTACTATGCTGTAGTGTTCTGTGTTCTATCAATTTGGACTTGTATTTTTTTCTAATTTCGTTTTCTCTTGTAAGAAATATGTATAATTCATGCTTATGTTTCTTAGTGAATGCTGCTTTTGTGATGCCATGTTCGAAGTTAAAAGTTCAAGCTATGTCACCATATATGTACAACTCTGAGATTCAATTTTGTGTGGACATTCACAGTAAAGACAAAGAAACAACAATAATGATAATCAATAAATAAGCAATAAGTATTGAGAACATGAGATGAACAGTCATTGAAAGTGAGTCCATAGGCTGTGTAGTCACTTCATATGTATGGGGTGTCAGGGAGGGGTAGCACCTCTGGTGGGGGAACATGTCACGTCCTTTTCAAGGTGGTTAGTCCACGTTTGGTCTCCACCTGGCACTCAGCTCTCACCTGTGGCTCCCCGTAGCTGTTTGCATGCGACAGCGGCCACATCCCGGGCAACAGTATCAACAAGCCGGCTAAATCAGGTGAGGGTAGCCAACGGGTCTCAAACCCTCGGTGAGATAGGGAGTTATCTATCCCAGCATGTGAAGACAGACTCTGGCGGATTGGGCGGACGAGACCAATGGAAAGTCCAACGGTCAAGAAGGCGGTCTCTGCAAGCGCCATGGAACGCGTAGAGCATGACTAGGCACAGAGGACGTCCTGGTCATCCACTGCACCTAGTCCCATCTCCAGCCGTCTCGACTCTATCTTGCCACTGGAGAGTGAAGTTATGCCCTCTGTTCATGAGCCTGAAAGTAATAACTATTCCTGAACCTGTGGGTTCTGAGGCTCCTGTACGTACAGTGAGAAGAAAGCATGGCCTGATATTGGGTGTCCTTAATGATGGATGCTGCTTTCCTATGACAGCGCTACATGTAGGAGTGCTTAAAATTGGGGATATTTTTACTCGTGATACACATTCCTGTAAAGCTGCTGCAAGTAAGTGTTTCATTTCACCTGTGCATACGTGTACTTGTGCCAATGGAAATGAGATCGAAGTTGACTTTCAGTGATGCCACGAAGCCAAGTGGGAAGTTTGTTACTTGGAGACTGTTTGATTCAAGCATTAAATGAAAATATTCTTAAATGAGAAAAGACAAAGTGAATTGGCGTTTGTAAATGGAAAACAAATAATTGAATTCAGGTTTATGAATAGGTTTATGTTACTTTCATACACCTGCTTTCAATTTCAGTCCCCCTGGCTGTGCAGTCCCAGTGAAGTGGGTTGTGTAATTGGCACATTAGCAGATGCATGCTGTCGGGGGAATCCATAAATATTCAAACTACACTAACACATAAGGCAAACGCTTATTGTCATTATAATTAAGGTAAAAGAAAAGTGCAAGGTTAGAGGCGTTGTTTTGCAACTGAACTTTTGAAGAAAAATCTGAATCAGATGCTGACCTGTTCCATTTAAATGCCAAAGCTTACACACTAAAGTGGAACATAACTGTGCCAGAGAGCATGAGTGTGTGCCTGTAACTTCCCACGTGATGAGATCATCCCCTTGGGAGATATCCGTTGATAAAAAATGTGAACTAACGATGTTGATTGACACCAAACTGTTCTGACATTGTTCTGTCTTTTTTTTTAACTGATCAATGGCAAGGCAACACAATTGAAAAGCTTGATGTGGACCACACAAAAAAGAGTTTTTCAAGTTCAAGTTTGATTGCTATTCAACGATACACATGTACACGGCCAAAAGAAATCATGTTCCTCCGCGACCAAGATGCAAAACACAGTATATGCAGTCACACACAACACACTGCCCGCAGAGTTATGATAGCACATACAGTCACAAAAATAATATTAGCACAGGTCCCTGACCAGCATGGCTTGAATTTTGATGGAGCACGGGATGTTGTCCTGGAGCCATGTTACTGCAAGACCAAGCATGTAGCAGTTCCTCATCTCACATTGGGTCAGCTGCAGATGAAGACAATCCTGCTTATCTTGCATTGGGTCAGCCACAGACAAAGACAATCCAGGTTGTCTTCCAGGGAGTGAACACTGGAGAGCAGCACCAAAGGGACATATCTGTCATGAGCTCTGTGGGCCTGTGTGGGACGCTGAAGAGCTTTGGGCTCTCATGTTCGTAGAGCATGCGAATTTGTTAATTATTGTTTATCAAGAGCCGTTAATCCCTCATGCTTTCTGTTTAACCTTGTTAAGTTTATTTTAATAGGCTCAGGGATTCTGTGTTTCTTTTATTATTTAAATGGACTCTCGATTAGCGCTATTGCGGAGTCCTAGCTTTGAGAATGTAACATCTCGCAGTGTCGCTTGAGCAAGCTACGAATGTTTTGTTGGAACTCTCATGAATAATCCCTTGTCGCCATCTCAGTATGGGAGTCTGTCTTTCCTCCACACTTCGGTTCAGCTATTGCCAGTGTACATCGTGACAGAAGAACGCAGTGATGTACTGGACCCAATGGATGTTTGACTGCGGTGTCTTGACATCAGTCAGCTTCCAGGTTTCTCTCATCTGCATTCCGACTTTCTCCAGTCCACATTCCAAGTGTCTCTAGTCCACATTCTAAGTTTCTCTAGTCTACCTTCTAGGCTTTTTCCAAGGTCTTCAAGGTCATCAAGGCTTCCTAGTTCTCCCATGGCACTTCAGGTTTCCAAAGTTTATACACTACTTCACAGATTTATTCAATGTTTCCAAAGTTTATTCATTGTCTCCAAGGTTTATTCTATCTTCCCCCGATCTCAAGTTCCCCAGGCCTGCCTCCAGTACCCCAAGTCTGTTTTGAATACTCCAAGCCTGTCTCAAGTACCACAGACTTGTCTTGAGTTCCCCAGGTATGTGCCAAATCATCCCTGGATCTCGTGTTCCCCAGGTCTCCCTTGGCCATCAGGTGCCGGCCATAAGGAGGGGTGTACTATCAGGAGCTCTTTGAGCCTGTGCAGGGAGCCAGAGAGCATTGGGTTCAGAGGTTTTCAGATCACCTGAATTTGTTAACTGTTTTTTATTGAAAGTCATTAATCCCTGGTCCTCTCAGTTTAACCTAGTTCAGTTTATTTTGCTAAACTTGGGGTTCCATGTTTCTTGTATTATTTAAATGGATGTATGATTAGCTCCATCGCGGGATCCTAGCATTGAATTTCACGGTATCGCTCACCTGAGCCACCCATGTTTTGTTGTAACGTTTATGAATAAACTCTGGTCTCCATCTCTACATGGAAGTCTGTCTTTCGTCTGCACTTGGGTTCAGTTATTGCCTGGGCACATCGTGAAAAACCCTTCATCTTTCTATGGAAGATGCCAAAATAATCTTAAATATTTTAAGTGCCAATGTGAAGGGAAGATGCCTTGATGCATGTTTGAGTTATCAAAAAAATTATATATACTTAAGGTGAAAAAGAATCACAATCACAAGCATTTAAAATAATTAGTTTAAAGCCTTACTCAATCCCAGCTCTTGGCCTGTAGTTTTTTACATTACAAGAAGTCAAGTGTTCACCCTGGTAACTTTTAAATATGAACAGGTTCTATCAAAAACCCCACCATTACACAGTAGAATAAAATACCTACAATTCCCTGCTAGTTATTATACTTATTTATTTTTGCTGAACCAATGAGTCACATGAAAAGGAAACTAGATTTGTTCTCCCTCCTCTGTCCTGGAGGTCTCATAATTTTCTTGGCCTTAAATAAATTCTGTTTCATCCTCCATTGTCACAATGGAAAAGTAAATAATCTTGTCAATCTTTCCCCATAAAATCTCTCATCATGGCAACATCCGTTCTAGGACAGTTATAACCCTCTCATCGGGCTATCAGAACTGCCAGCTACTCTCACACTTGTCAAAGCAGTGTACTGGGGTCTGGCCCACTGTCACATGCAAAACAGCTGCTTGGAGCCACGAGTGAGAGTTGAGTGTTTGGTAGGGACCAAAGGTGAGGGAGCTGACCCAGAACGGACATGACAGGCCCCTTCACCAGAGGCACAACCCTTCACTGGACTTCCGTACACTGCCCAGACAGTGAGGTACAGGTACAAAAATCTTGCTTGAAGCAGCTTCACATGTACATAGGTTCAGAAAATGTACATAATATAAATTATAAATGACAGTGAGGAATTAAAAGACATTAGAGCAAAAGAAGATCACTATCAGGGACAAGACCATGGCAATACGAGAGGTGGTATGTAGTGTTTCATTGTTGAGGAAGGATTAGGATTGTGCACTCCAGTTCAAGCACCTAATGGTTGTAGAAATGTAGCTGTTCATGAATCTGTAGTTGTTGGATTAGGCTTCATCACTTGTTGCCTGGAAGGTAGAAGCGAGATGGGGGCATGATTTGGATGATGTTGGGTAAGGCTGTGTCCATTACTCTCTGCAGCCTCTTGCTTTTCCGTGTGTTGGAATTGCTGTGCAAAGCTTTGTTGCATCCAGTCAGGAAACCCAGAACAGCGCTCTGTAGAAGCTTGTTGGAGTATTTGGTGACATGCCAGATCTCCTTAAGATTCTAAGAAAGTAGACCAAAGTCACTGACAAGCACAGTACAAAATCCAAGAAATGACCTCAGCAAAAAATAAACCAGGAATAGCCGGTCCTCAAGTAGCGGTCAGACTGCCCCTTGCTGAAGTTGCAGGTCTCAGATATTGTAGCATCACTTCATTTCACTGTGCTTCTTCCAGCCTAGTAGAATGTTGGCCACTGTAGATAATAATGCTTAGCCACCGAAAAGCAATTGACCATGAAATTATGCCCTGTTTTTCTAAACATGTCCTGAATTCTAAACATTGAAACTTCTATGTTTGTATCAAGTCTTATAAGGCCTCAAGAATCGATAACAAAATGCCTTGACAAACATCAAACCATTTGCAATTTATAATTTGATGCCAACAGAATTAAGGCTCTCATGCTGACGTATCACGTTTCAAATATTCCCATGTTCAATAAGACAAATGATCTTATCATTTTCAAAGGCATATAGTCTCATTTTAGCTTTCAGAGATTCAATGATTATTTTGGCCGACTAATGTATTTTCATGCATATTACATGGATGTTTATCTTTAAATGTCATTGTCGATAATTATTGGCATAAACCTATAACATTATTCATCAAAAATTATGTTAGTGTAACATACAAAAGACTGGAAAAGGAAATAATATAATGTAGTGAAAAAAATAAAATGCAATGTAATACTTTCTTTCAGGAGGTAAACTTCCACTGAAGTCCATGGAATGAAGGGATCTATTCATTGAACAATGAGTGTGTGGCTAGGCATGGTAATTCCACCTGTGGGACACTGACTGAAATCAAACCAAGGTTGAAATGCAGTGTTCCCTGGTGACTTTTAAAAGTCACTGGTGGAAAATCATTGTGGGCCATTTTGTCTTTCGGTACCTGATATTGTCACTAATTAAAATAAAAAAAATATTCAATTTCCAGTGGTGTCTTTTTGAACTCATAACAATCTTCAATCCAATGAAATTAGCTATTAGCTAATATAGATAGACTCAAGGATATACAAGTATTGATGGTTTTTGTTGCGACCAAATGTTAAAGGCATTGATCTGTCCAAGATGTTCAATAAACAACGTTGACAAAATGTTATATTTGTAAGAACTTGAGGGGCTAAACTCTGATGTACTGTGCAGTTTTGAGATTGGCATTTATTTTTTAAATATCACATGTCCCGAGCTACATTGAAAACCTTGCCCTGCGTAGCGTTCATGTAGATCAATTCATTGCAACAGTGCATTGAATTATTACACAGTATAACAATAACATAATGCAGAATAAAGTGCAACAGAACAGAGAAGGTTCTTTGCAGGTTGTAAGATGAAAGGGCACAAAGAGGTACAGTGCCTATAAAAAGTATTCAACCCCCTTGGAAGTTTTTATGTTTTATTGTTTTACGACATTGAATCACAATCGATTTAATTTAACTTTTTTGACACTGATCAACAGGAAAAAAGACTCTTTCATGTCAAAGTGAAAACAAACCTCTAACAAAGTGACCTAATTTAATACAGGTATAAAACACAAAATAATTGGTTGCATAATTACTCACCCCCTTCAATCAGTATTTAGTAGATGCACCTTTGGCAGCAATCACAGCCTTGAGTCTGTGTGGATAGGTCTCTATCAGCTTTGCGTATCTGGACACTGTAATTTTTCCTCATTCTTCTTTACAAAACTGCTCAGGCTCAGTCAGACTGCATCGGGACCATGAGTGAACAGTTTGTTTCAAGTCCAGCCACAAATTCTTAATTAGATTGCAGTCCGGACTTTGAGTTGGCCACTCCAGAATATTAACTTTGTTGCTTTTAAGGTATTCCTGTATAGCTTGGCTTTATGCTTGGGGTCATTGTCTTGCAGGAAAACAAAGCTTCTCCCAAGTCACAGTTCTCTTGCAGACTGCATCAGGTATTCCTGCAGGATTTCCCTGTATTTTGCTTCATTCATTTTACCATCTACCTTCACAAGCCTTCCAGAGCCTGCGGCAGTGAAGTATCCCCACAGCATAATACTGCCACTACCATGCTTCATGGTAGTGGTATTGTGTTTTTGATGATGTGCAGTGTTTGGCTTACACCTAACTTAATGTTTACTCTAATGGCTAGAAAGCTCAATTTTGATTTCATCAGGCCATAGAACCTTCTTCCAGCTAACTTCAGAGTCTCCCACGTACCTTCTGGCAAACTCTAGCTGAGATTTCATGTGAGTTTTTTTCAACAGTGGCTTTCTCTTTGCCATTCTCCCATAAAGCTGTGACTGGTGAAGCACCTGGGCAACAGTTGTTGTCTGCGCAGTCTCTCCCATCTCAGCCACTGAAGCTTGTAACTCCTCCAGAGATGTCATAGGTCTCTTGGTGGCCTCTCTCACTAGTCCCCTTCTTGCATGGTCACTCAGGTTTTGAGGGCGGCGTGCTCTAGGCAGATTTATAGCTGTCCTATATTCTTTCTATTTCTTGATGATTGACTGAACTGTAATCCAAGGGATATTCAGTGAAATTTTGGAAACTTTCTTATATTCATCTCTTGACGTGCTTTTCAATAACCGGTTTGTGGAATTGTTTGTGTCATTTTTGTCAGGATACTGACTCAGCAGCAGTTGGAACTTCCAGATATAGGTGCATTTTTAGTACATTCAAATGAAACACCTTGGCTGCACACAGGTCTCCAAAAATAAATCTCCATTTCACTAATTATGTGACTTCCAAAACCAATTGGCTGCACCAGTGATGATTTGGTGTGTCATATTAAAAGGGGGGGGGGGGGGTGAATACTTCTGCAATCAATTATTTTGTGTTTTATACTTGCAATTATTTTAGATCACTTTGTAGAGATTTGTTTTTACTTTCATAGTCTTTTTCTGTTGATTAGTGTCAAAAAAGCCAAATTAAATCCGCTGTGATTCAATGCTGTACGAAAACAAAATATGGAAGTTTCCAAGGGGAAGGTGAGTACTTTTTATAGGTACTGCAGATTGTGAGGTCAAAAGTCCATCATCGTATGTCTTATGGTCTTTTTATAGTAGGGAACATTCTATCTTCTGTTTAGCCAATACTTACCAAGGTCTAGTAAAAAGGATTTTAACATTCAACAGCAAAAACAAATTAGGCAAAGTTTTTGTATTACAAATGAATTGATTTAAGTGAACACAGAGGAATCCCAACCTATGGCAGGTATTCTTGGGAATAATGTACAAGGTGCAAAATCAGTTCATCCCCCGGAGAAGGAAGGATTCAAAGGGGGGAAAGTGGCCACAGTGGTTGACAAAGGAAGTCAGAGATAGCATAGCATTAAAAAAGAAGTATAACAGAGCTAAGGTGAGTGGGAAAACAGATGATTGGGAAATTTGTAAGGAGCAACGGAACTTAACTAAGAGAGCAATACGGGGAGAAAAATGAGGTATGAACGCAAGCTAGCTAAGAATATAAAGGAGGATATCAAAAGTTTTTTGGTATGTGAAGAGAAGGAAGGTAGTTAAGAACAATGTTGGGCCTTTGAAGAATGAATTGGGAGAAATTGTTATGGGAAACAGAGAAATGGCAGACAAATTTAATAAGTACTTTGGATCTGTCTTCACTAGGGAAGACACAAGCAATCTCTCAGATGTATGGATGGGCCAAGGACATAGGGTAACAGAGGAACTGAAACAGATTGACATTAGGAAGGAAACAGTGATGAGTAGACTGATGGGACTGAAGGCTAACAAATCCCCAGGTCCAGATGGTCTGCATCCTAGGGTATTAAGGGAGGTGGCTCTGGAAATTGCGGATGCGTTGGTGATCATGTTCCAATGTTCCTTAGATTCAGGATCAGTTCCCGCGGATTGGCGAATGGCTAATGTTTTTAAGAAAGGAGGGAGGGAGAAAACAGAGAACTATCGCCCTGTTAGCCTAACATCAGTAGTGGGGAAGATGCTAGAGTCCATTATTAAAGATGAAATAGCGCATCTTTAATAATGGACTCTAGCATCTTCCCCACTCCTCTAAATAGGTTAGATTTACCACAGTACATAATTATCTATTTAAATGTTTATTTTGCTTTTATATCATCTCAATGTGTACTTAAGAATGTATAAATAATTGTAGTTTTATACATATAAAAAAATGGAAAAGGTTATATGTGTGAAAAAAGTACATGATAATTGTGAACTCCTTATCCAAATAAAAATAAAATTAAAAAAAAAAGAAAAAGAAATAGCGGCATATCTTGATAGCAGTGATAGGATTGGGCCGAGCCAGCATTGATTTACCAAGGGAAAATCATGCTTGACTAATCTATTGGAGTTTTTTGAGGATGTAACCAGGAAGATAGACGTGGGGGATCCAGTGGATGTGGTGTACCTTGACTTTCAGAAGGCATTTGATAAGGTACGACATAGGAGATTGGTGGGTAAAATCAGAGCTCATGGCATTGGAGGGAGGATATTGACATGGATAGAAAACTGGTTGGCAGATAGAAAGCAAAGGGTAGCAGTGAATGTGTGTTTCTCAGAATGGCAGGTGGTGACTAGTGGGGTGCCACAGGGACCACAGCTGTTTACGATTTACGTCAATGATTTAGAGGAAGGCATTGTGAATAACATCAGCAAGTTTGCTGATGATACTAAGCTGAGTGGCAGTGTGACATTTGATGAGGATGTTAGGAGAATTCAAGGTGACTTGGATAGGCTGGGTGAGTGGGCAGAAACTTGGCAGATGGCGTTTAATGTGAATAAGTGTGAGGTTATTCACTTTGGGAGCAAGAACAGGAAGGCAGATTATTATCTGAACGGTGTGGAGTTAGGTAAGGGAGAAATACAAAGAGATCTAGGAGTATTTGTTCATCAGTCTCTGAAGGTGAATGAGCAAGTGCAGCAGGCAGTGAAGAAGGCTAATGGAATGTTGGTTTTTATTACGAAGGGAATTGAGTACAAGAGCAAGGAAATCCTTTTGCATTTGTACAGGGCCCTGGTGAGACCACACCTGGAGTATTGTGTGCAGTTTTGGTCTCCAGGGTTAAGGAAGGACATCCTGGCTGTGGAGGAGGTGCAGCGTAGGTTCACTAGGTTAATTCCTGGGATGTCCGGACTTTCTTACACAGAGAGGTTAGAGAGACTGGGCTTGTACACGCTGGAATTAAGGAGATTGAGGGGGGATTTGATTGAGACGTATAAGATTATTAAGGGATTGAACAAGATAGAGGCAGGAAATATGTTCCAGATGCTGGGAGAGTCCAGTACCAGAGGGTATGGTTTAAGAATAAGGGGTAGGTCATTTAGGACAGAGTTGAGGAGGAACTTCTTTTCCCAGAGAGTTGTGGAGTTGTGGAACGTGCTGCTTCAGAAGGCAGTGGAGGCCAATTCTCTGGATGCTTTCAAGAAGGAGCTACTTAGGTATCTTATGGATAGGGAATCAAGGGTTATGGGGACAAGGCAGGAACTGGGTATTGATAGTAGATGATCAGCCATGATCTCAGAATGGTGGTGCACGCTTGAAGGGCTGAATGGTCTACTTCTGCACCTATTGTCTATTGTCTATACGTTACTTACCAGTGCTGTGATACATCAGAACTTAGAACACAGATGAAAGCAACATCTACTAGATATGTGTCAAAACTAACTCCAGAATCTGACGAAGGGTCTCGGCCTGAAACGTTTACTGTACCTCTTCCTAGAGATGCTGCCTGGCCTGCTGCGTTCACCAGCAACTTTGATGTATGTTTCCAGAATCTTTACTGCAGCATTTAGTCTGTCTCTAGGGTACAGTACAATTAAGTTTGATAGCTGTTGTGAATAACACACATGAAATACTCGACCAACACAGCAGGTCGGGAAGAATATATGGAAAAGAATAAGAAGTCGATGCTTCAAGCTGAGACTCTTCATTAGCTGTTAAGAGCTTATTTATTTATTTACTTATTTTAATTTACAGATGCAGCACAAATCAGATCTTCTGGCCCAATGTGCCCACCACCCAGCAACCAATCAATATTTAACCCTAGCATAAACACAGGACAATTTACAATGACCAATTAACCTATTAACCGGTCTGTCTTTGGACCGTGGGAGGGAATCACAGCTCCCAGAAGAGTCCCACATGGTCACGGGGTCAGGGGGACAACGTGCAAACTCCGTACAGACAGCATCAGAATTGAACTCCGAACTCCGACGCACTGAGCTCTAATAGTTTTGCACTAATCTCTACACTACTGTGGCACTCTTGTCTGTCTCTCAAGATGGAGAGAGAATGAACTGATAACTAAAAAACATAAACCCAATCTTTCCTTGACACTTGCACTCTGTGAATGCTAAAGATAGATAAGTGCTTTTCAAAATGGAGTAGCCTGATCAAATGTACTCCTTAAACAATATTACTGAACCACATAATATGTTAATGCACTGAGGAGGAGATTGATTTCCGATAGATATCAGAAGATCAAGACATGGGCAACCATGTTCCAGATGAAATTAAGAATGGGGAAGATAAATACTTTGGTCAAAATATTGAAAAGACAGAATGTCAGATAAGGGGTAGAAGTTCAGAATGTGGTGCAGAACACTGCATATAAGTTCCTGAGCTTTGTTTGTAGAGACATAAGATAATGATATAGATTCATACAGCAGAGAAAATGGTGGATGCTAAATTCTTGAGTCATCACCTCTTGAAAATAACCTTGATGGTGGGGACTGTTATACCACGATGTCCTGGCTGATTTGATTTCTTATTGTTCTAATCTTCAAGAAACAATATTATAGTGAGACCATAAGACAAAAAACATAGGAGCAGAAATAAGCCATTTGACCCATCGAGCCTGTTCTGCCATTCAATGATGGTGGATCCTTTTTCTCCTTTCCTCAGCCCCTCTCACCAGCCTGCTCCAGTAACCTTTGATGCCATGTCCAATCAAGAACATATTAAGATTTGTGAAATTTGTTGCCACATGCAGCTGTGGAGGCCAGGTCGTTGTATTTAAGGCAGAGATTGAAAGGATCTTGATTGGACATGGCATGAAAGGTTGCGGGGAGAAGGCTGTGAACTGGGGTTAAGGAGAAAAGAAAAAGAAGGGGCAGCGATGATTGAATGGCGGAGCAGGCTTGATGGGCCAGATGGCCTAATCCTGCTCTTCTATCTTATGGTCTTATGGTCTAAGATCTGCCTTAAGTACATCCAACAACCTGGACTCCACAGCTGCTTGTGGAAACAAATTCCACAAATTAACTACCCATCTAGCTAAAGAAATTTCTCCACCTCTCTGTTTCAAATGGATGCCTCTCTGTACTGAGGCATCCCTCTGTTCCTAGACTCCCCTGTCATGGGAAAAATCCTTTCCACATCTACTCTGTCTATGCCTTTCAACATTCAGGATCCCCCTCATCTTTCAAAATTCCGGCAATTGCAGACCCAGAGCTCTCAAATGTTCCTCATATGACAACCCTTTCATTCCAAGAATCATCCTTGTGAAGCTCCTTGGAACTGTCCCCAATGCCAGCCAATCTTTTCTTAGGTGAGGAGCCCTAAACTATTAACAATACTCAAGGTGAGGCCTCACCAGTGCCTTATAAAGCCTCAGCATCACATCCCTGTTGTTGTATTCTAGAGCTCCTGAAATTAATGATGACACTGTAGTTGCCTTCCTCACTACCAGCTCTACCTGCAAGTTAAACATTAGGGTGTTCTTCACAAGGAATCCCAAGTCCCTTTACATCTTAGATATTTGGATTTTCTCTCCATTTAGAAAATAGTTTGCACCTTTATTTCTACTACCAAAGTGCATGACTATGCATTTTCTAACACTGTATTCCATTTGTCACATTCTTGCCCATTCTCCTAATCTGTCTAAGTCCTTCTGCAGCCTGCTTGCCCACACAACCAGCCCCTCCACCAAACTTTGTATCATCTGCAAACTTGGCAACAAAGCCATCTATTCCATCATGTAAATCATTGATATACAGCATAAAACGAAGCGGTCGCAACACCAACCCTGTGGAACACTGCTAGTCACTAGCAGCCAACCAGAAAAGGATCCTTTTATTCCCACTCACTGCTTCCTACCAATCAGCCAATGCTCTATCCATGCCAGTAACTTTCCTATAATCCAATGGGCTCTCAAATTCGTAAGTAGCTTCATGTGTGGCACCTTGTCCAAGGCCTTCTTAAAGTCCAAATATACAATGTTCACTGGGTCCCCTTTATCTATCTTACTTGCAATCTCCTCAAAGAATTCCAGCAGGTTTGTCATGCAAGATTTTCCCCTGAGAAAACCATGCTGACTTTGTTCTATCTTTTCTTGTGTCACCAGGTACTCCATAATCTCATCCTTAACAATCAACTCCAACATCTTCCCAACCACTGCAGTCAGACTAATAGGTCTATGATTTCCTTCCTGCTGCCTTCCTCCTTTTTTAAAGATTGGAGTGACATTTGGAGTTTTCCAGTCTTCTAGCCATGTCAGATTCCAATGATATTTTAATGATCATTACTAATACCTCCACAATCTCTACTGTTACCTCTTTCTGAACCCAAGGGTGCAATTCATCTGGTCTAGGTGACATATGTACATTTTGTTCTATCAGCTTTTTGAGCATCTTCTCCCTTGTAATAGTAACTACACTCAGTTCACTTACCATACACCCTTCAACATCTGGCACACTGCTAGTGTCTTTCACAGGGAAGACTGATGCAAAATACTCATTTAGTTCACCTGCTATCTTCTTCTCCCCCATTTTAATTCTGTGGCCTCATTTTCTAGCAGTCCCATATCCACTCTCATCTCTCTTTTATTTTTTCCGTATTTGAAAAAGCTTTTACTACCCATTTTGATATTGTTTACTAGCTTGCTTTCATATTTTATCTATTCCCTCCTGATTATTCTTCTAGTTTCTCTCTGCAGGGTCTTAAAAGCTTCCCAATCCTAAATCTTCCTGCTAATTTTTGCTTTGTTGTGTGCCCTCTGTTTTGCTTTTACATTTGTTTTGACTTACCTTGTCAGCCACTGCTGTACTATTTTGCAATTTAAATATTTCTTTCTTTCTCTTTGTAATACATCTATCCTGCACCCTCCTCAGTCTTCCCAGAAACTCAAGACATGAGTGTCATCCCTACTAGCAGCTCCTTCCAATTTACTTTGGCCAACTCCTCTCTCGCAGCACTGTAATTTCCTTTACTCCACTGAAATACTGCTATTTCAGACTTTACTTTCTCCCTATCAAATATCAAGTTGAACACAATCATATTGTGATCACTATCTCCTAAGGGTTCTTTTACCTTAAGCTCCCTAATTACCTCTGGTTCATTACACAACACCCAATCCAGTATAGCCTTTCCCCAAGTAGGCTAAAGCACAAGCTGCTCTAAAAAGCCATTCAACAAACTTGCTCTCTTGAGATCCATTACCAACCTAACTTTCCCAATTGACCTGCATGTTAAACTCTCACATGACTCACATGTCATCACATTGCCCTTTTGACATGCCTTTTCAATTTCCCACTATAATCTATGGTCCATATCTCAGCAACTGTTCAGAAGCCTGTATATAACTGCCATCAGGGTGCTTTTACCCTTGTAGTTTCTTAACTCAACCTGCAAGGATTCAACAACTTTCGATTCTATGTCACATCTTCTTACTGATTTGAGGCCATTCATTACCAGCAGAGCTATGCTAACCCCTCTGCTTATCATCCCATCCCTCCAATACGACCTGTAACCTTGGACATTCAGCTCCCAACTACAACATCTTTCAGCCACAATTCAGTGATGGCACCAACATTATACCTGACAATCTGTAATAGTGCAACTTTATCCCCAGTCTGTGCAGATCAGAAATAACATCTCCATCTCGTTGATAATCAACACTGGTGCACCTCAAGGATTTGTACTTTGCCCACTTCACTACTCTCTCTACACTAATGACTGTGTGACTAGGCACAGTCATATACCATTTATAAATTTGCTGACAACTTGCATCATACTCCGGGGTGGTCTCTGCAGTTACCTGATGAGGTAACCATAGCCTTTAACCAGGAGCAGATGTCGTCAGGTAGTGCCCAACCTTCATAGAGTTTTTTGACCTTTATCCACTACACTCTCCAGTTGGTGGGACAGCAATGAACCATAGAACCATAGAACCATAGAAACTACAGCACAGAAACAGGCCCTTTGGCCCTTCTTGGCTGTGCCGAACCATTTTCTGCCTAGTCCCACTGATCTGTACACAGACCATATCCCTCCATACACCTCCCATCCATGTATCTGTCCAATTTATTCTTAAATGTTAAAAAAGAACCCGCATTCACCACCTCGTCTGGCAACTCATTCCATATTCCCACCACTCTCTGTGTGAAGAAGCCCCCCCTAATGTACCCTTTAAACTTTTCCCCCCTCACCCTTAACCCATGTCCTCTGGTTTTTTTCTCCCCTTGCCTCAGTGGAAAAAGCCTACTTGCATTCACTCTATCTATACCCATCATAATTTTATATACCTCTATCAAATCTCCCCTCATTCTTCTACGCTCCAGGGAATAAAGTCCTAACCTATTCAACCTTTCTCTGTAACTGAGTTTCTCAAGTCCTGGCAACATCCTTGTAATCCTTCTCTGCACTCTTTCAACCTTATTTATATCCTTCCTGTAATTTGGTGACCAAAACTGAACACAATACTCCAGATTCGGCCTCACCAATGCCTTATACAACCTCATCATAACATTCCAGCTCTTATACTCAATACTTCGACTAATAAAGGCCAATGTACCAAAAGCTCTCTTTACGACCCTATCTACCTGTGACGACCTTTTAGTGGTGGCCAAGTTTTGCCCATCTGCTCCTGACTTCCACCTCAACTCCTCTTGCCTGCTCCATACCCAGCAAGAGGTCCTTTCTGCTTCCTTCCCCATCCTGCATGCTGGTTTGCTTTTGCTGTTTTCATCAAGGCCCAGTGTAGACAGCAACCTGAATGCTGACACTGCTGAGAACCTTCTACAACAGATCTCCATGGGGAATAGCTACATCTGCCATCGTTTGTCCCTGCACTCTTAGACTAAGGACTGTTACTTCAGGGCCTTCCTCGCGTGAGCTTCCTCACACACTTCCTCCCATGGTACTGTGAGCTCCACCAGGATGATTTTCTTGTCTTCAGTGATGATGTCTGGTTGATCTCTGGGAACTGCAGCCTCCTCCCCACTTCGACCCTCATCTCCCATGATCTGGCAGTTTGCAGCAGGTTTGATTTAGGACTCTTTGATATAACTGGCGTGGCCCTCTCCTTGATGAAAATGACTACCGTGTTTGCCTCTCTGCCAGCTGGTCACTTTTTACACCTCTCCCACGCCAGCGTGTCAAAAAGGGACAGCAGGACCTTGTTGTTCTGCCACCTATAACGTCTTTGCATCCTGACAGTACGTGTGCCAGTGAACCCTGCTGACCACCAAGTTTACAGTTAGGGTCCTTTCTCAGTCCCCATGTATGCCACTGTGATGGTGTAGGGAGAGGGTTATACATGGACTGCATTTTCTAAAGCTCTGCCTAAGTGACCTTGCGCTTTGGAAGATTCCATTTTGTTCAAGCCCCCTGTGACCCCCAACTCCACTGCTTTCAATACGCGTCTTTCGTCCTCGTGGTTCTGCACCACGTCATGCCCATCCCTTGCTCTTGCACTCGCCCATCGTTGGAAGTATGCTGAGCCGAGGCCTTGCCATCTCTGGCATGGGTTGCCAATGATGTCCCTCAATTGCAGGGAGCTCACCGCCTAGACAATAGCTGAGTCGTGACTCCTGCTTGATTTATTAGCTTGTCATCAAAGCCCCTCAGTGTTAACACAACTCTACACTTTACCACCTTGAACTCCTCCACTACTGATGACAATGGTATTATTGGCAGAATTTGTGATGTTGATGAGAAGGTGTTCAGGAGTGAGATAGATCAGCTCCATGAAGCATGTTGCAACAACAACCTTGCATGCAACGTTAGTAGGACCAAAGAATTGATTGTGGACTTCAGAAAGGGTAAGGCAAGCAAACACAGACCAGTCCTCATTGAGGGTCAGATGTGATCCATTCTGAAGTGGCAAAGGGTGACCAATTTCAGGTTCCTGCATCTCAACTTCTCTGAGGATCTATCCTGGTTCCAACATATCGATGTAGTTACAAATAAGGCACGACAACAGCTATATTTCATTCGGAGTTTTGAGGACATTTGATATGTCACCAAAGACACTTGTAAATTTCTACAGATGTACAGTGGAAAGCATTCTAATTGGCTGCACCAACGTAAGATCATGAGACAGAGGAACAGAAGTAGGCTATCTATCTGTTGATGTTTGCAAGTAAAACAAAGTGAGACGTTTTATGTTTTAAAAAAGCTTTAACATATTTTATTGCACTCCAACACCTGAACACAAATGTGCCAAAAACGCTTTACAGAATTACATCATCGCGTCAGACCAGCCTCTTAAAGTGAGCCCCCAACTCAAGGTCCGTGGTTGTGAATTACATATATTTCTACCAATTATGTTACCCTATACCACCATCTGGTATGGGGGGTGGGGGGTGGGGGGTGGGCACAGTCTCTGAGGAAATTCTGGGAAGCAACAAGCGCGAGCCTCGAGGCAAAGAAACCAGGGTATGGGACGCGAGCCAACGTCCGACTCCATTTTGTCCTTGACAGCTTCTATTATTCAGCAATGAAAGTGATGAGGAAGATTGAAACATCGAGGCAAATACGGAGGGTGAATGTGGCTTCAGCGCCGACCAACTGCCTTTTATTCACTGATGGGATGGCTCTGCTGCCGGAAAAGGAGTTGGTGTGGCCTATTGCAGTGCTCGGAGAGTGGGCCTCTGCATTTGAGTAGTGTCTCCCTCTTCTGATGTTGCTGAAGGATGTTACTGCAGTTATGAGTTTATGGATTTGGACTATGGACCTTTTCAGCCTTTTGGTTTTTATATCCTGTGTTGTCACCCATTCTTTCTCGTTGCTTTTTGTGCTGGGGAGGGGTA
Source organism: Mobula hypostoma (assembly GCF_963921235.1). NCBI lineage: Eukaryota > Metazoa > Chordata > Chondrichthyes > Myliobatiformes > Myliobatidae > Mobula > Mobula hypostoma. The sequence continues at coordinate 1,637,086 of NC_086103.1, forward strand.
GTTTGGGGTCAATGTTCTTGTTGCATTTTATGTGGAGGGGGTCTGGGGGTTGATTTTTGTTGTTTTTTTTGTAAGGGCCAATGTTCTTGTTGATTTCTGTGTGGGGGAAGGGGGGTTGACGATCCTGTTGCCGTTCTTTTATTGTGTGAGAGGATGCATCTAATGTTTCTCTTTGAACTGACTTTCATGGTTTTTCTTTGTTTCCTGGCTGTCTGGAGAAGAGGAATTTCAGAGTTGTATACCCTATATATGCTTTGATAATGAATGAAACTTTGAAGTTGTAAACTCACTCAGCTCCATTACTGGCACAAGACTGTCCAATCTCTTGAAGACATCTTCAAGGAGCGATACCTTAAAAAGGCAGCATCTATCATTAGGGGCCTCCGTCCTCCAGGACAAACACTCTTCTCATGGCTACCATCAGGGAGGAGGTATAAATGCCCAATGGCACATGCTGAATAATTCAGGAATAGCTTCTTCCCCTCTGCCATCCGATTTCTGAATGAACACTACTTGGCTACATCATTTTTCTCTTTTTGCACTGCTTATTTAATTTAACCATTTAAAATTGATTTATACTCATTATCGTAATTTACAGTTTTTTGTGTTACTGTAGGATTGCATTGTCCAGCTGATGCAGATTTTATGATGTATGCTGGTGATATTAAACCTAATTCTGATTCTGAACTGAAAAGAAAATGAGGCTTAAATTTGTCTGCTTATCTCCTGAAGTAAAAACCAAAAGTGATGGAATTGTATAGCAAACATAAGACGCAAGTACTGATGAAGAGTCTTGGCTGGAAACATCAACTGCTTATTTCCTTCCATAAATACTGCCTGATGTGTTGAGCTCCTCCAGCCTTTCTTGTGTGTTGCTTGAAATATCTAGCAGGTCAGGCAGCTCAAAAGAATTATATTTTCATACCAATGACCACCATCAATAACCAATTCATTGCAATTAATAGGTGGCGGGGTGGAGATATGTCTCTACCAAAGGAGGTGTAAGGTGTTCCTTCCCTCATTAGCCTACAGGTCACCCTTGGGCAAGGTGTAGCGCCTGATTAGCCCACAGTTAGGGTCACATCAAGTCATTGGAACAGGGTGGTGGATGGATGTATTAGCAGCTGATGCATATCACAAGTCCTGGTTATATGACAAATAACACCAGGTAGACAATCTCTGAAGAATAGTGATAATAGATGGTGTCATCCGTCATGTAAAGACATTGCCTAGAAGAAAGCAATGGCAAACCAGTTCAGTAGAAAAAATTGCCAAGAACAATCATGGTCATGGAAATACCATGATCACCTACATCATACAATATGGCAAGTAACAAACAAACTGCAATTGTAGTATTGTCTTCAATTCTAGCCACTGTACTTAGAAAAGAATCTGTGGGCATTCGAGAAGAAACTGATAAGATTTACAGACTAACATAAACAGAACAAAGACATGTTTGGCTGATAAATGGAGAAGCTGGGGTTAGTTGCCTTGGAGAAGAAAAGAATACGAGATGGTTTTGTGTCCTGAAGGGTTCAGGCAAAAAGAATGAAGAACTGTTTCCATTGGTACGTAGGCTGTGTCCTGCGGAAACAGACTCTGAAAACACATAACTAAGATGATTGCAAGGTGAAATCTGGGAGAACAGTTCACAATGAGCAGTTATGATGTTAAGGAAGGAACATTCACTGCTAATCATCCGAAGCATTTAGATAAGGACAAAAAGGAACAAACAATAATGGATGACAGGAAAATGGTCAGTGACTTGAAATGAATGAATCATATTGTACAATTGTGAAAGAACATTTCAAATATAGGGTTAAAAGAGCTGTGTTGATTGCTGAAGCTTTTTGTCCTTGAGAATATCCTGTGTTTTTCCAATTAAAGTTCTTAGTCTATGTTGCCTCAGCCTGTACAACTAAGATTTATAGTTCTGGCCAAATCTCTCATTAAAGTGATAACACAGCTGCAGAAATGAGATGAGCGTAGACAGAAAAAATCATGAAAAAATACATTATGAACTAACTTCTTTGTTCTGCTAAGGTCACACACACTTGCTACTAGATATAAAAACAATGTTTTTCCATTGTATTTCAGAATTCCACTGGTGAACTTTTCATGATATCATGCTTACATAAAAGATTTGCCACTTGAAGCCTGATATCGAGCTTTATTTTAAAAAATTCTCTGACAGCAATGTTAGCATGGTTTAGAATGGCGTAATAATGTCCTATGATAATTCAATGAGGTGTCTTATTTCTGGTCTTTTGCTATATCTATAATTGCATTTCCCTATAATCTATTAATGTTTATACTTAAAAAAATAGTTGAGAATTGCTTTGGAGGATTCTAAAATTCTAAAAGATGTTAAAAGTGAAAATTATTTCATGATTTAAACTGGGAATGTTTTTGTTAATCTTTTGCTTCTGCAGGACTCTTTGGAAAGGATCACATACAGTGCAATAATCAAAACCTCAATTAGAAGTTCAGAAGAAGAATTTAGGATCTTAGTTTATGTTGTTAAGGAAAATTAAAAATATGTGTGAATTCAATATTGTATTTTTGTTTTTTACTGCTGTTTTCCTTTAATGCAAGATATTTAGTAAATAGGATTATCTTTTTAGTCTGAAGAATGTGCACAGACAAGGCATTATCTGTTGTTCAGAGATAGTCAGGCAAGAATCATTTTAAAATTTTGTGATATGCTAATTAAATTTGCATCATGTATTAGGGGCATGCTTTGGATTGGAGGGGGATTGAGACCTGTGACGGTAATTGTACTGTGAATACAAATAGTGATTAGAGAGAGAGCCAAATGCAGAACATGCAAGAAAGGATATATTGTGCCAATGTTTTCTCTTCTCTTTAAAAGGTACAAAAGCAGATCAAAGTTTATTATGCTATCCATTTTAGCTTTGAGCCATTATCACTTTGCAAATCCCCTCTGTGCAGCATTGATCACTTCCCCGCTGTATCACTGGTTCTAGACTTGGTTAAAAGTTTCAAAGATTTTCTAGTTAAAAAGTAAGTCTGTCAATAGATAAACTTAACTGTTAGCTGTTTAATTAACTGTTTAGGAACAGTTGCTACTCTTCAACCATCAGGCTGTTGAACCAAAGGTGATAACTTCATTCAATTCCAGTTGTCCCACAACCTATGGTCTCACTCTCAAGGACTCTTCATCTCATGGTCTCAATATTTATTTATCATTTATTATTATTATTATTATTTCTTCTTTTTTGTATTTGTACTGTTTGTTGTTTTCTGCACTCTCGTTGAACACCCGAGTGGAGTGGCCTTTCATTGATTCTATACTCAATATTATTAGTTTGCTGTTGTATTATGGATTTATTGAGTATGCCCACGAGAAAATGAAGCTTAGGCTTGTATATCGTGACATGTACGTACTATGGCAATAACATTTACTTTGAACTTTGTTTTTTAACTCTGTTTCTCTTATATTCCAGTGTTAACTCTATTCAACCTTTAAAATGATCATGAATTGTTTCAATCTACAAACTACATTTTCAATTTGAATCTATGTTCAATGATGCAATGTTAACTCATCTCTGTTATTCTGAACTCAATTGGCTATGTCATCATCAGTAAGACTGGAAGTAGGTTCCTGGCATCTGATTGGACTTTCTTTTATCAATGAATGATTTTAGGCTTACTACAACTCAGCCCAGTACATGTAAAATCTATATGTTTACACTCTTTAGTTGGGTCACAATATAGCAGAACACATTGTCAGATGGCTTGCCAATTTAACATTTCTCCTTACTGAAATGTTGTCCTCTAGCACTAGTTATAATGCATGAAAATCATAAGTACTGCAGCTGCTATATACCTAATATGGAAACAGTAAGTGCTGGAAATACTCAGTAGGTCAGTCAGCAACTGTGGAAAGAGAACCAGGGCTAATATTTCAGATTTAAGTCATTTCCTTAGAACTGTGTAACAATTTCACCTTCCACAGATGATATAATAAGTTTTTCAGCCTCGTGCAGGCATCAGAGAGCACCGGGCTCTGAGGCTTTTATAGCACTTGCATTGGTTAATTGTTGTTTAGTGACGGTCTTTAATCATTCAGAATTCATCGTGTTTTTCTCGAGTGACTCGCTCTTTGTAATGATGTCTTCTGATGTTGTCTGTTTAAGCTTGTTAGGCTTATATTGATAGGCTCGGAGATGCCATGTTATTTAAGCAGATAACTGGATAATGCAAATTCTGTGGTTCCAGTTTAGAGAATGCTACTTCTCGCAGTGTCACTTGGCTGAGCCATCAATGTTCTTTTGGAATTATTAAGAATAAACTCTTGCTGCTGCCTCTAAGTCAGAGTCTGTCTTTCACAGCATTTGGGTTCTGATATTGCCTGCGCACATCGTGGCAGAAGGACCCTGCCAAGTAATTGACCCTTTGCAGGTTGAACAGCAGAGTTTTGACATTGGTCGCTGTAGGGGAGGATACCTTCTATTCATAGTGCATGCCCCTGGTCTACATTCCAAGTGTCCTGAGACTATGTCCACACTACGCCAGATAATTTTGAAAACAAAGCTTTTTCTCTTCATTTTGACCCTCCATCCATATTGAAATGGCGTTTTCATCCCCCGAAAATGGAGTTTTTCTAAAACACTCTCCAGAGTGTGTAAATTTGAAAATGATTGTTGCGCGTTGTAGCGCGGACGGGGTAAATGGAGATATTTTAAAATGCTGTCATGACAACACCACAACCACAATGCTGTTTCTGTTTCTGCTTGATACTGCACAAGCACTGCCGGACGGCTGTTAGAACGCGCAGTCGGTGTGAATGGTGAGAGTTAAATTGTAAAGTGAGCTTTTTTGACTATTTAAAAACGCTGTCACGACGTGCCGGAACAGATGGCGGCAGCGTGGCATTTCATTGTTTTCTTGAATGCAACCCCCCACACAACCTAACAATTTCAGAACAGACGGCAACGAGACTGAAGCCCGAAGAGATAGAAATGTACTCACAAAAGTACTTTGACTCATGGCTTACTGAATAAGTAAGTATACTCACTTTGCCCTGTTTTCTGTCCTTGCCTGTATGAAGGTGGTTTACCTATTTATGCAAATACTTCTCTGACAGTAGATGTGTAACAGTCTAATGTAACCTTGTGTGGAAATACAAGATAACACTGATGCAGACATGTTTTATACATTTAACAAGGTGCTTTATTAATACAACAGAGTTAGTCAGTTTTTCAATGTTCGTCGTCAGCCGGGTCATACTGTCCATGAACTTCCTGTCAGTTGCCTCTATATGCTCCAGTATTTGTTGTTTCTTAGTTTTAAGTCCTCCTGTGTGAGAGCCAACAGCAATTCCTTTAAAGTTTTTCTAGTCTGTCACTGGAGAAACGTGCACCAAGTACACCGCTTCCTCTTCGCTTGTCCTCTGTGTGTCTTGCGCATGCCCAGTAGGAGGAGATTCGCCCAAATATCCATTCTAAGGTGGATGGAGATATTTTGAAAAACATTTGGTATGAACCCCTGTCATTTTTACCCACAACCGGCATTTTCAGAATTATCCGGTCTAGTGTAGACGTAGCCTGAGTGTATGTTCTGAGCTTCTCTAGTCTATGTTCCAAGAGTCTTGACTCCACATACTGATTGTTCCAAGTCTATTCTCCAAGTGTACATTCGAAGCTTCTTTTGTCTACATTCTGAGTTTCTCTGTTCTCCACTCTAAGTTTTTCAAGTCACAACTCTTCAGGGTTCTGCGAGTCAGGTCTGCATAACAACTGAATGCTTCAAGCAGGCTTATTGATAAAGTTTGTTTAATTCAGCAAGTTAATAGTACTACCAACAAATGTCACAAAAATGGGTAATACAACAGGGCAAAAATTGGGAGGTTTGGAAAACCAGAAGTAGTTTTTTTTGCACTGAGAGGGGTAGGGTGTCAGAGGTAGTTTTTTTTTACATAGGGTGGTAGGTGCATGGAATGCACTGCCAGGTTTGCTGGTAGGGGCAGATACATTAGGGACATGGATGAAAAGAATGTGAGGAAGAGAAGGGTTAGGTTGACCTTAGAGTAAGTTAAAGAATCAGCACAATATTGTGCATAAAACGCACTGTATTGTGTTGTATTGTTCTATGTTCTATGTTCTATGTCATTACTTTGATAAATTTGGAACCCAGTAGATGGTATACATCTAGTTTATGCTGATGAATTCGTTATAAGTCCTGATTACTTCCCAGAATTTATTCCACTGTGAAGGGAATATTGCATTAGAATGTGTCATCTCTTTTCCCATGTTTGACACTGCAGAATTCTCCCACTACTGCACTCAAGTGTTGGTTGAATGCCCAGATGTAGAACACAGATCCTATTACACTGACATATCTGATATCCTAAGTTTTTTTCTACCAGCTACAAGGCAGAAGTCAGGAATGTGATGGGATATTACTTGGACGAGTGCAGCTTTAGGAGGTGTCAAGAAGCTTAACACCATTATGATGAACGTAGCCTACTTGATTGGCCCACATTAACTAATGTTATCTTACTCCTGAACTGAACTAATGCTATCATACTCCTGAACTGATACCTCTTTCACATCCTTTTCTCGGTGGTGCTGCCATGTTCTTGAACTATTTATTCACTCTCCTCTGTTAGTTAATTATTTTGAGAATATAGGCATCCATTAGTCTCAAGAGACCATGAATTTGCGCCTTGGAAAGTTTCCAGGGTGCAGGCCTGGGCAAGGTTGTATGGAAGACCAGCAGTTGCCCATGCTGCAAGTCTCCCCTCTCTACACCACCGATGTTGTCCAAGGGAAGGGCATTAGGACCCATACAGCTTGGGACCGGTGTCGTCGCAGAGCAATGTGTGGTTAAGTGCCTTGCTCAAGGACACAACACGCTGCCTCAGCCAAGGCTCGAACTAGCGACCTTCAAATCACTAGATGAACGCCTTAACCACTTGGCCACTTGAGAATATAGAACATAGACTAATACAGCACAGTAAGCAGGCCTTTTGGCTCACAATCTTGTGTCAAACTACAGTACTGTGTAGATTAGATTAGATTAGATTGGATTAGATTCAACTTTATTGTCATTGTGCCGAGTACAGATACAAAGCCAATGAAGTGCAATTAGCATCTAACCAGAAGTGCAAAAGAATAGTATTATTTACCAAATAACTGCAAATAAAAAGTAAGTGCTACAGCACACAAATATAAAAGTACTGAGACAGTACAATATGGGTGCAATACTGCTTAGTGCTGTGATGTGAGGTTCAGCAGGGTCACAGCCTCAAGGAAGAAGCTCTTCCTGTGCCTGCTGGTGCAGGAGCGGAGGATGGGAGGAGAGTAAAAAGTCCATGGTTAGAGTGAGATGCATCCTTGATAATACTTTTCGCCCTGCCCAGGCAGTATTTATGGTAGATCTTAGGCATATATACAGTATATAGCTAGGATGCCTAAGGCTTTTGAATAGTAGTGTAATTGTCAAGATGGAGTGGAGAGCAAGTTTGTCAATCTGGCAGGAGCAAAGGATATTGGGAATGGTGAGGGTGGGGTGTGGGACAGGTGGCAAAGGTGGGTGTGACATGTGTGCAGACACACCCAGCCCTGAGACACGAGGCAACGTCATTTGATTCCAAGCAATAGGTTTATTGATCATAAACAAGAGAAATTCTGCAGATGTTGGAAATCTGAGCAACACACACAAAATGCTGTAGGAACTCAGTAGGCCAGGCAGCATCTCTGGGAAAAAAATGCAGTTGATGTTTCGGCCTGAAATGTCGACTGTACTGTTTTCCATAAATGCTGTCTGGCCTGCTGAGTACCTCCAGCATTTTATGTGTGTTGATTGGTTTATTGCTCATTACAGGATGTCGCTCTGGTGCTTCCTGCTCCCTCCCCTCTCCCTTCCCCTTTTCCCAACCATGATTTCACTCTCCCTGCCCCCTTCCCACTCTCAGTCCACAATAGAGACCCATATCAGAATGAGGTATCACTCATATATGTCATGAAATTTGAAATTGTCTTTTTTATTGTGGCAGCATTACAGTGCAATACATAAAATTACTACAGTATGTACTGTACAAAAATCTTCAGCACCCTGCTGTGTATATATAGAGTAATTAGCTGCCTAACTATACTGATCCTTTCTTCCAGCACAATGTCCATATCCTTTCAATTCCTGCATATTCAGAACCAGAATCAGAATTACAATCAGGTTCATTATCGTGGGTATACGTCATATAATTTGATTTTTTTTGTGGCAGCAGTATGGTGTAATACATAAAAAGTTACTATAAGTTATAAAAATTATAACTTTATGACACCACGCATTCTACATATCCTCTCTTATCTTAAGTGCATGCTTTCTAGCATTAAACATTTCAACCCTGGCAAAAAGACACTGGCTAACGACTCTATCTATACCTTTCATAATCTTACACACACTGTACTTGTCCAGGCTTCCCCAACAGCTCATGCCTAATCTCTGGCACCAAGGAGGTCAAGAATAACAGGTGGATAAGAACACAACCACCTACAGGTTCCTCCGGATGATATCCACCATCATCATTTATAGATCAGTTACCAGTAGCTTACTGTCACTAGGTCCAAATCATGGAAATCCCTGCTCAACAGAACTAATCAGAATCAATGGTTTAATAGTTTGATTTAATATCAGAGAATATACACAGTATACCATCTGAAATTCTTGTTCTTTGTAGACATCCACAAAAACAGAAGATTACCTTAAAGAGTGAATGACATTAAAATGTTAGAAATGCAAAGCCACCTCTTCCACCTCCCACACACAAGGGACAGAGAGGTGATACCTTCCCACAGCGAGAGGGGAGATCAAAACAAAGCAACTTACTGATTACAAGGTTGCAGTCTGCTGCAATGCTTTTATTCTGAGTTCTCTGACTCAAGAATTGCGAGCAAACTCTCTCCCACCATTGAGAGAGGGAGAAAGAGGAAGAGCAATTCTTTGGGTACAGAGGCCTCTGACAGCCGATCCACCATTTGCAATGTCCTGTTTCTCCTGTGAATTTCTGTCAACGACACCGACAGCCATTCACAGGGCCCACAGGACCTCGCCCCAAAGACGTGCACGTCTCCCAGGCTGCATCCTTGGATATCGAAAACTGGCTGGTCAGTGAGCTGATCAATGTGGAACAGGAACCATCGCTGTAAAGAACCACACTTTGAGTGTTGTTGTAGATCTCAGATTCTGACAGAACCCCATTCACATTGAAAAGGGAAAAACAGACATTAAAAGGAAGAAATTAAGCTGTTTTTTTCAGATGAACCTGAAGAAGTTACCCTCTGACGACATCTTAGATCAGCCCCCTGAATCAGATAGTCTGGTAGTGTTCATGAATTGGTTCATTGTCCACTCAGAAAAACACAAACAGAGAAAATCTGTAGATGCTGGAAATCAAAGCAAACACAAAAAAATGCTGGAGGAACTCAGCAGGCCAGGCAGCATCTATGGAAAAAAAAATACAGTCGATGTTTCGGGCTGAAACCTTTCGGTAGGACCGGAGAGAAAAAGCTGAGGAGTAGACTTAAAATGTGGGGGAGAGCAGAGAGAACCACCAGGTGATATGTGAAACCTGGAGGGGGAGGAATAAGGTAAAGAGCTGGGTAGTTGATTGGTGAGATGAGATGAGAAAGGGAAAAGGGGATGGGAAATGGAGAAGTGGGGTATTACCAGAAGTTTGAGAAATCAATGTCATACCATCAGGTTGGAGGCTACGCAAATAGAATATAAGGTATTGTTCCTCCAACCCTAAGTATGACCTCATCACAACAGTGGAGGAGGCCATGGATGGACATTTCAGAATGGGAATGAGAAGTGGAATTAAAATGGGCAGCCACTGGGAAATATCCCGCTTGTTCTGCCGGATGGAGCGTAGATGCTTGGCGAAACAGTCTCCCAATTTACGTCGGGTCTCACCAATGTATAGGAGGCCACACGGGGAGCACCGAACACAACAGACTCACAGCTGAAGCGGAACAAGTACTACACCTATCCCTACACCTCCTCCCTCACTACCATCCAGGACCCTAAACTGTCCCTCCAGATGAGGCGACACTTCACCTGTGAGTCTGTTGGGGTCATTTACTGTGTTCAGTGCTCCTGGTGCTTTTATTTCTCCGGTCCTGCCAAAGGGTTTTGGCCTGAACCATCGACCGTTTTTTTTTCCAGAGATGATGCCTGGCCATCTGAATTCCTCCAGCATTTTGTGTGTGCCATTTAGAAAGATAACAGCAGAGGTGAAGAAGCTGTTCCTAAAACAATGAGTGTGTGTCTTCAGGCTCCTGTACCTCCTCCTTGAGAAGAGGACACATTTTGGGTGGCCAGAATCCCTAATGATGGATGCTGCCTTTTTCTTTTGAGGATGCCCTCATATTGGTGAGGATAGTGCCCATGATATTACTGGCTAAGTTTACAACCCTCTGCACTCAGGACTAGACAATAAATGCCAGTCCTGTAGGGATGCCTAGGTTCAAAAATTAAGTATCAAAGAATTTCTAATAAAAAATTATAAGCACTATTCATTAATCCCAGATATGTTCAAATATTTCATTTGAGTGCAGATTAAAACTCTTGCTCTCCTAGATCAGTACACATTACCAATTCCAGAAAAAAACATTTCCTTTCTTTTCAGTGGAGGCCAGCTTTTCAGATGGTTAAGTTTTCTACTCAGCTATTCCCCTTCATTAAAGCATGCCTTAGAACATATCGTTGATTCAATTTTTAATTACGTATCTCAAAAGCCTTTCATTCGAAAATTGGCTGTCGACAAAAATACATGTTGTCAAGTTCACACTTTGCCCCAGTTTCATTGACTTGAATTAGCTTCTGCCCCAGAGGCCACAGTATATGTACAGTATATGTCACCATATACTACCCTAAGTTTCATTTTCTCGCACGCACCTACAGGAAAATAAATACAACCACTTTAATTTGGCTTCCTCCCCTTTCCTTTCCAGTTCTGATGAACGGTCTCGGCCTGAAACATTAACAGTTTATTCCTCTTCATAGATGCCGCCTGACCTGTGAGCACCTCCAGCATTTTGTGTGTGTTCCTTTGGATTTCCAGCATCTGCAGAATCTCTTGTTGATGAATTTATGAGAAACTATACATAAATAGTGACAAAAATGTGCAAAATCAAACTGTGCAAAAAGAATAAAACTATATGGTCTTTTCATTCTGGGCATCAGTTTTTGAAACTCTCACCCTGTTTTCACCCTCCTCACCCCTCTGAATCTGTGTTTTCCTTCAGTTCTATTCTTCTATTCAGCCCTTCAATTCTGACTTCTATATCATCTGCCTTAGTTTTCTCTGTCTCTTTTTCAGATACTCAGATGTTAAACACCCAGAACTCCTTGCCTAACAGTTTTTGTCCTTGTTTTTTTTATCAAAGTTTTGAACATGTTTCAGTCACCCGAAATAAATCCTATTCTGTGCTCACTATCAGGCCTTGATTGTTCACCCCACCGTGAAAAACTCTTGGAATGTTTTACCTGAAAGAAGATGCAACAGAAAAACAAACCATTGATAGTTAAATATACCCTCAGAATGTAGAGATATTTAAAGCTGTTTCAAAAGGAAAGCATCCTAGCTTGTAGCCAGGATGTATGAGGCTCTGCCTATCATTTCAACTTCTCCACATGAGCTTTATCAGTTCTGCCAGATAGACCGGAAAATTCTAGCAAATCAACAACTTGCAATGTATCCAAGGATAACAGCAATAATTACACCTGTCAGAGCATAAAGCAGTGTTCAATGTAGATATGGCTCCACAGGCATTACAGAAAACAACACAAATTTCTTACTTAACTCTTGCCAGACTCAATTATATTGTGCAGGTAAACTGCCATCAATTTCTGATGTTGTTTAAAAAGTGGAGTTGCCCATTTACAGTAACTCTCTGAGGCTTCTTCAATAGAATATTAATGCACCAATGTATGGAATAATGTACTTATATATAAAATTATGTAGTTATACATAGACTGGAATACTTAATATAGACAGACATGTGCAAATAATAAGTACATAGTACTGATAACATGAATTGCAGGGACCTGCAGAGCGAGTCCATAGTTTGTGGAGTCAGTTCACTGTCAATGTGAGTAAATTTATTCACACTGTTTTGGGTCGCTGAAGGATAATAAATGTCCCTGAACATGGTGGTGTGGGATCTAAGGCTTCTGCATCTCCTGCCCAATGGTAGAGCCAAGAAGAGAACATACCCTGGATGACGTTGGTCATTGATCATGCATGCTGCTTTCTTGTCTCTATGCTCAATGGTAGGGAATGCTTTACCATTAATGGACTGGGCTGGATCCACCATTTCTATAGACCTACCAGTTACCAATTTATGATTCATAACTCTATTACCTAACAGGGCAAGACTAGCAATCATATATTTACAGCATCATCCTTGATTTCCCCTCTCAATCACACACAATACATTTTGGGCACCATTACTGGTCACAATCCTCCAGGGTAGGAGAATACGTTCATGTGTGAACTGCGGTGGTGTAAGAAGGAAGCTCACAACTACTATCTGAAGAGCAAGCAGGAATCAACAACAAAAGACAGTCCTGCCAATGGCATGCAGTTCTTGAGAAAGAATTGAATGCAAAAGCTTTGTTTAATATTATTCCTTTCCCAGTGCCGATCCATTCTCCCCAATTGTATTGCCAAAGGCTCTCGTAAATTTCTACTGATGTACCTTGGAGAGTTTTCAAACTGGTTACAGCACCATCTAGTATAGAGATGCCACTGCACAAGATCAGGAAAAGGTACAGAAAGTTGCAAACATAGCCAGCTGCATCATGAACACAAACATCCCCCGCATCTAGGACGTCTTTGAAAGGTGATGCGTCAAAAAGCAGGCATCCATCATCGAGGACACCCATCACACAGGACATGTCTTCTTTTCATTGCTACCATCAAGGAGGAGGTACAGGAGGCTGAGGACGCTCACTCACTGTTTCAGTAACAGCTTCTTCTCCACAGCCATCTGATTTCTGAATGGACAATGACTCTTAGTACACGGCCTCATTATTTTTTTCTATGTTTTGCTTGCTCTCTTGTTGCAATACTTATGTAGTTTATATATTTTCTTAAATTATGTATTGCAATGTATTGCTGCTGCAGAACAACGTATTTCATGACCTATGGCAGTAAATTCACAGGCGGTTCGCAATGGCACTGGATGGTGGCGCTACTGTCTCCAGCCATGTGGGGGGGGGGGGTCCCGGTGTGCTGTGGAACTGGAGTTGGAATACTCATTTGGAAGCTGGCTGTGTTTTGCTTGATGTGTGAATGTGGTTTGGAACCTGTTGAGGGAAAGAGAGTGGAGAAGGAACGGAAATTGCTGGGAGGGGGTCGTGTGGGTCCGGTAATGGCGGACAAGATAAGGGGGGGGTTGAGGGAAAGAAAGTGGAGAAGGAGAGGGATAGGGACTTGGGATCAGAGGTAGGCAGCTGGGGAGAGATGGATTATTGTGAAGAGAGAAATAAAGGGAATGAGGAGGTAGTGAGGGGACAGATGAATAAAAACCAAGACAAAGGGAATAAAAGAATAAGAAATGATAGTGGAGAAAGCTCTGAAAGTGAGGAAGATGAACAAGCTCAGAGAGGAGGTGTTGTCATAATTAGGTTTAATGAGAAGGCTCAGGGACATATGAAGAAAATTAACCCGTTTGTGCTAACAACTCTGGCAAATAAGATAGGGGAAATAGTATTTGCAAAAGTCCTTAATGATGGCAACTTATTGGTAAGATGTGCGAATGAGGAACAACTTGAGAAAGCACTCAAGCTAAAAGAGATAGGAAAATGCAAGGTGGAATACATTGGGAGGGTGGGAGCACAAAATAGTGGTTATAAAGGAGTGATCACGGGGATACCAATGAGTATAAATATGGAGGAGTTAAAGAGGAATATCAAAGGAGGGAAAGTAATGAATGTTCAAAGACTGAAAACAACAAAGGAGGGAGTGAAAAAGGAAAGTGAATCAGTATTGATTGAATTTGAAGAAGTAAGAGTGCCAAGGAAGGTGTTCCTGGGTTTCATGAGTTACCCAGTAAGGGTGTATGTGCCAAAGTCACTGAGGTACTATAATTGTCAAAGGTTTGGACACGTGGCTAAAAACTGTAAAAGGCAGAGGAGATGTGCTAGATGTGGGGGTGATCATGAATATGGAAAGTGCGGAACAGGAGTTCAACCAAAATGCTGCAATTGTGGAGGAGCTCATAATGTGGCATATAGTGGGTGTGAGGCTGTGAGACGGGAGACTAAAATTCAAGAAATAAGAGTGAAAAGAAAGATCACTTATGCAGAAGCTGTAAGAATGTCAAGAGAACAGAACAATGTTCCTAATGAACAGGGAGCAATAGGGATACGAGAGATGCAACAAAGAACAAATGACAGGATTTATGTAGCCAGAAAGGCTCTAGTAACATTCATTGCAGGAGTGATTAATAGTACGGCTGAGGTAAAGTCAAAAAGTGACAAAATTCAGCTGGTGGTGAAAGCAGCAGTAAACCATTTAGGGTTAGTAGGACTGACATGGGAGGAAGTGAGGGAGAACCTCAGTAATCAGTCAAGCCAGGAAGTGTCATGTGTTGGTTAATACTAATTATGGTGATTCTTTTACAATGGAATGCAAGAAGCTTACTGGCCAATAGCCAGGAATTCAAGCACCTTATTAAAGAAATGGTTGTAAAACCGGATGTAGTGTGTATTCAGGAAACTTGGTTGAAACCAACTTTAGACTTTGTGGTATATGGGTATACAATGATAAGGAAAGATAGAAATCTAGGGGGAGGAGGGGGTTGGGCTATGTTAATCAAGCAAGGTATACCACATAGGGTACTGGAGAAAGGAGATGATCAGGAATACATAGTGGTGGAAGTGGGGAGGGAGTGGTTATAATTAACTACTACAATCCATGTGAAAGGTTGGAATTGGACAGCCTATTAAAGATACAAAGACAAAACAGACATAAAGTAGTGTGGTGTGCAGATTTCAATGCTCATAGCACAATATGGGGGGATCAGATTACAGATCCAAATGGAAAGGTAATTGAAGATTTGATGGAAGAAAGGGATTTGGTGTGTATGAATGATGGTAGAGGCACAAGGATAGACATAACAACAGGAACTGAGTCAGTGTTAGATATTACGTTAGTGTCTAATACCTTGGCTGGTATTAGTAATTGGGGAGTTTGGACTGCTTCAACAGTAGGCAGTGATCACTACCCAGTCTTATGTTCAGTGGGTGAAAGAGTTGAAGTAAGACCAGGTGGCGGAACCCCAAAGTGGGTGTTTGGAAAAGCAGATTGGGTAAGTTCCAGAAGTTGAGTGAAGAAGGGTTGACAAAGATTGATATTTCTGGAAATGTAGATGAATTAAGCAGTCAGGTAACTTCAGCAATTATCATGGCAGCAGAAGGATCTATTCCCAGGAGTAAAAATAGAATGAATAGGAAACTGGTACCATGGTGGACAGAGGAATGTTGTCAGGCTGTAAAAAACAGAAATAGAGCATTCAGGCTAGTTAAAAGGACCCATAATATGCAGCATTTGGTTCAATATAAGAAAGCACAGGCAGTGGTGAGAAGAACTATACGTCAAGCTAAAAGGGCAAGTTGGAGGAGTTTTTGCGACAAGATAGGAAGAACAACACCTGTGGGAGAGATATGGGGAATGATTAAGAGGATGGGAGGAGATAGAAGGGAATGGGAATATCCAGTAATGATATCTGAGGAGGAAACTGCAGTCTCCAGTAGGGATAAGGCTGAGATCGTGGCCAAGTCATTCGTACAGATACACAGTTCAGAAAATTTGTCTGAAGAAGGGAGAAGGAGAAGGGAAAGATAATGAGCCAACACCCAGGTGTGTTAAACAGGAGGGAAGGGACAGATGATATAATTGATGATCCATTTACATTAGCAGAAATGGTGAGAGCAATAAAGAGATCGAGACCAACCTCCTCAGGGAAAGATCTGATATGTTCTGTGATGCTAAAAAATCTAGGAGAAGGAGCGCTCTTGAAGTTGCTGCATTTTTATAACAGAGTGTGGGAGGAGGGAAGATTACCAAGTGCATGGAAAGAAGCAGTAGTAATTCCAATAAGGAAGCCTGGCAAGGATCTGTCAAAACCCACTAGCTACAGACTAATTGCATTAACATCAAGTATATGTAAGATAATGGAAAGGATGATAACAGAAAGGTTGTCGTAAGAGCTTGAGAAAAAGGGAATGCTGGCAAGTTATCAGAGTGGTAAAGAAAGGGAAGGAATTCCATGGACTCAGTGATAATAGAAACATAGAAACATAGAAAATAGGTGCAGGAGTAGGCCATTCGGCCCTTTGAGCCTGCACCGCCATTTATTATGATCATGGCTGATCATCCAACTCACAACCCCGCCCCAGCCTTCCCTCCATACCCCCTGACCCCTGTAGCCACAAGGGCCATATCTAACTCCCTCTTAAACATAGCCAATGAACTGGCCTCAACAGTTTGCTGTGGCAGAGAATTCCACAGATTCACCACTCTCTGTGTGAAGAAGTTTTTCCTAATCTCGGTCCTAAAAGGCTTCCCCTCTATCCTCAAACTGTGACCCCTCGTTCTGGACTTCCCCAACATCGGGAACAATCTTCCTGCATCTAGCCTGTCCAATCCCTTTAGGATCTTATACGTTTCAATCAGATCCCCCCTCAATCTTCTAAATTCCAACGAGTACAAGCCCAGTTCATCCAGTCTTTCTTCATATGAAAGTCCTGCCATCCCAGGAATCAATCTGGTGAACCTTCTTTGTTCTCCCTCTATGGCAAAGATGTCTTTCCTCAGATTAGGGGACCAAAACTGCACACAATACTCCAGGTGTGGTCGCACCAAGGCCTTGTACAACTGCAGTAGTACCTCCCTGCTCCTGCACTCGAATCCTCTCGCTATAAATGCCAGCATACCATTCGCCTTTTTCACCGCCTGCTGTACCTGCATGCCCACTTTCAATGACTGGTGTATAATGACACCCAGGTCTCGTTGCACCTCCCCTTTTCCTAATCGGCCACCATTCAGATAATAATCTGTTTTCCTATTTTTGCCACCAAAGTGGATAACTTCACATTTATCCACATTAAATTGCATCTGCCATGAGTTTGCCCACTCACCCAACCTATCCAAGTCACCCTGCATCCTCTTAGCATCCTCCTCACTGCTAACACTGCCACCCAGCTTCGTGTCATCCGCAAACTTGGAGATGCTGCATTTAATTCCCTCATCCAAGTCATTAATATATGTTGTAAACAACTGGGGTCCCAGCACTGAGCCTTGCGGTACCCCACTAGTCACCGCCTGCCATTCTGAAAAGGTCCCGTTTATTCCCACTCTTTGCTTCCTGTCTGCTAACCAATTCTCCACCCACACCAATACCTTACCCCCAATACCGTGTGCTTTAAGTTTGCACACTAATCTCCTGTGTGGGACCTTGTCAAAAGCCTTTTGAAAATCCAAATATACCACATCCACTGGTTTTCCCCTATCCACTCTACTAGTTACATCCTCAAAAAATTCTATGAGATTCGTCAGACATGATTTTCCTTTCACAAATCCATGCTGACTTTGTCCGATGATTTCACCGCTTTCCAAATGTGCTGTTATCACATCCTTGATAACTGACTCCAGCAGTTTCCCCACCACCGACGTTAGGCTAACCGGTCTATAATTCCCCGGTTTCTCTCTCCCTCCTTTTTTAAAAAGTGGGGTTACATTAGCCACCCTCCAATCCTCAGGAACTAGTCCAGAATCTAACGAGTTTTGAAAAATTATCACTCATGCATCCACTATTTCTTGGGCTACTTCCTTAAGCACTCTAGGATGCAGACCATCTGGCCCTGGAGATTTATCTGCCTTCAATCCCTTCAATTTACCTAACACCACTTCCCTACTAACATGTATTTCACTCAGTTCCTCCATCTCACTGGACCCTCTGTCCCTTACTATTTCTGGAAGATTATTTATGTCCTCCTTAGTGAAGACAGAACCAAAGTAATTATTCAATTGGTCTGCCATGTCCTTGCTCCCCATAATCAATTCACCTGTTTCTGTCTGCAGGGGACCTACATTTGTCTTTACCAGTCTTTTCCTTTTTACATATCTATAAAAGCTTTTACAGTCCGTTTTTATGTTCCCCGCCAGTTTTCTCTCATAATCTTTTTTCCCCTTCCTAATTAAGCCCTTTGTCCTCCTCTGCTGAACTCTGAATTTCTCCCAGTCCTCAGGTGAGCCACTTTCTCTGGCTAATTTGTATGCTACTTCTTTGGAATTGATACTATCCCTAATTTCTCTTGTCAGCCACGGGTGCACTACCTTCCTTGATTTATTCTTATGCCAAACTGGGATGAACAATTGTTGTAGTTCATCCATGCAACCTTTAAATGCTTGCCATTGCATATCCACCGTCAATCCTTTAAGTGTCATTTGCCAGTCTATCTTAGCTAATTCACGTCTCATACCTAATGTTAGAGACTGAAATAAGGAAGGCCCAGGGAAATAAAGAATCAGTAGTGGCAGTGTTCTGTGACATTGAAAAAGCCTATGACATCATGTGGAAGGAAGGATTAATTAAACTGCACAAGATGGGGGTTGGTGGGAAAGTTTTTAATTGGATTAAAGATTTTTTGTTTGGTAGGAAAATTCAAGTTCGGATTGGATCAGAATTATCAAAACAGTACATAGTGGAAAATGGCATACCTCAAGGTAGTGTGATTAGCCCATTACTTTTCATCATTGTGATCAATGATGTCTTCACAAAGGTACCAGTGGATATAGGTAGGTCACTGTTTGCGGATGATGGGGCCTTGTGGAAAAGAGGCAGGAACATGGACCATATAATCAGGAAACTACAAGAAGCAATTGATGAAGTGGTGGAGTGGGGTCATGATTGGGGATGTAGATTTTCAGTAGATAAAACTCAGACTGTATTTTTTACCAGGAAAAGAGTTGAGGTAGGGAAGAAGTTAAGGATGAATGGGGTTGAATTAGAAAGGGTTGCATCATTTAAATTTCTGGGAGTTATATTTGATTCACGATTAACATGGGCAGACCATATCAGGAAAGTTGAGGAGAAATGTAAAAAAGTAATAAATGTGATGAGATGTTTGACTGGTAGGGAATGGGGAGCAAGTTGTTCAGCTTTGAAGAGAATGTATGTGGCTTTAGTGAGATCTGTGTTGGACTATGGAAATATAGCATATGGATCAGCAGCTAGGTCTCTTATAAGGAAACTGGATGTGATTCAGGCTCAGGCCTTGAGAGTGTGCAGTGGGGCTTTTAAAACGTCACCAGTGTCAGCCCTACAGGTAGAAATGGGAATAATGCCTTTGGAACTAAGAAGGGTGCAACTGATGGCAAACTACTGGGCTAACTTGCAGGGGCACAATGATTCTCACCCTACTAAAGGAGTGTTGCAGGAGTGCTGGGAAAATGGGAGGTTTCAGAGGGATACCTTTAGTCGGGTAGGGAATGATATCGCGAAAGAATGTGGAGTGTTTGATCTGAGGATAAGTCCTTCAGTAGTTTATCCGGTTGTAGCTCTATTGGAAGCTTGTATGGCCTGACATAGACTGGCATTTGTTAGCGGTAAAAAGGAAAGAAAGATATAAAACAGATTTGGTAAATGCATTTAACTGTCATGTGATGGAAAAGTATAGTGATTATACTCACATTTATACAGATGGTGTGAAGGAACCTGAAACAGGAGTGACAGGGTTTGGGGTGGTTATACCAGCAAAATAAATTGGAATCAGCAGAAGAACATCTAATAAGTTAGGGGTGTTTACAGTGGAGATGCTGGCAGTGTTGGCTGTGTTGCAATGGGTGCAGAAAGCCAGACAAGTCAAAGCATTGATATATTCAGATTCATCCTCAGTTCTAGCAAGTTTAAGGTCTTTTCACACAAACAGTCGGCAAGATGTATTTTATGAAGTCCTTCAGTTAGTTACAAGAATTGCAAATCAGGGAGGTCAGGTAAAATTTCTATGGGTTCCAGCACATGTAGGGGTGAAGGGGAATGAGAGGGTGGATGAGTTGGCAAAGAGGGCGTTAAAGAAAGAAAATGTGGAAATGCACATTAGTATCAGTAATGTGGAGGTTAAGTGTGTAATCTGGGAAAAAGTCAACTGAATGTGGCAAGAAAGATGGGACAGGGAGGGGAAAGGGCGGCATTTATATCAAATACAAAAGAGTGTTGCAGGTACTAGGGTAGGTAATGGAAACAGAAGAGAGGAAACTGTGTGGACTAGGTTAAGGCTGGGGCACTGTGCATTAAACAAAACATTGAAAATGATAGGGAAACACCAGACAGGATTGTGTGAGGAATGTCAGGAAGAGGAGTCAGTAGAACATATAATTTTGTGTTGCAGGAAGTATGGGATACAGAGAGAGATGATGAGAAATAAATTAAGGGAGTTGGGGATGCAGGAATTCACATTAAAAGTGTTGCTGGTCATGGGTGAGAGAGCACAAGTCCGGGTATTTTTAGCGTTTTTAAAGGGTACAGGGTTTTTTTATAGGATATGATGGATAAACAGGAATAGGCTACTAGGATGGTCAAAGATAGGAGGGTAAAGTGTAGGTGTGTGTGTGTGTGTGTGTGTGTGTGTGTGTGCGCGCGCGCGCGCGCGTGTGGGTGTGCGATTGGGTGAAGGGATTTAGAATGTATGTCTAGTGCACATTCCGGAGCAGAGGGTGGAGGTAATGCACCATTAAGCTGGATGCCAACCGCCGTAAAACAAGATACAGACAGACAGACCTATGGCAGTGATATGAAACCTGATTCTGAATCACTAAAGCAAAGGTATTGGCTGAACGTAAGGACTGCTGTAGTTCAAGAAGGCAACACACTATTTTCTTGAGTAATAGAAGCTTGTCTTGTCAGCAAAATCCATACCACTTTGGAAAGACATCCTTTGCAAAAGTGAAAATTTGTCGAATTAGTGTCTGAATATCACAAAGCAGACAAACATTGAAAATAATCTTAATTGTTCTAAGTTGCAGTGTGGATACTTAAAGGGAAGCAAAGCATTTTAAGTGTTTGGCAAGTGGATAACATAAGTCACTATCTAGGGACCAATAAAGTATTTTCACATTGAATACAAGGGCATATATTACACAGTTAATTAACTCAGCCAGTTTATTTTCTCAACTGCTTGGTTGTCCTCTCGGGAGTAATACAACAGAACACATAATCCACAGTTCACTCATTGTTTTCAACTTGCAATGCACCAATCCTCTACAATCAAAGACAGTTGCAAAATATATCTTATCCAGAGCAGATACTCTTAATGTTAGTGCTTAGATTTTTCTTCTGCTTTACTTTTTGCATTGTAACTTTGTTCCCACAAGTGGTAGGAATTTCAGTGCAAAGATCAGTGAGGTACAGAAGATGATTTAAAAATCTGAAAACCACCGCTCAGCAGGAATACTTCAAGCTGCGTACATGATTCACAAAGTGCCCCAATGGGAATCTTCACTTCCTAACTCCACAGATTTTGTGTTGGTCATAGGTCAGTTGGTAACAGTCTTGTTCTTGACTCAGAAGACTTGAGTCCATGTCCCCACTCCAGAGACTTGATCAAAACATCTCAGCAGATGGTCCAACATCAATGTGACAGAGGCTGGCATCCACTGGAATATATACTTTGATAGAAACATTATGCCTCTCAGGCAGATGCAGCAGGTCACAAAGCAATACATTGAAGTCTCCTCTCAATATTGACATTATTCAAAAAGATATTCGGTAACCGTGGGAGCTTGCTGTGTAAAAATAGCCTGCACTTTTCTTGCACAACAACGAGTACCTTTCAAAAATGTCACTGATGACACAAACACACCAAAATCTAACTCCCTTTTTTCCCCACATTCAATCCGCTGTTTGTCTTGTTGTCACAGCTTTAGTATTCACTCTGAGGGCATCTCACTAATGTGCGCAACGCATCATTCAGTCAACTATAACTAAAATTCAACACCAGGTTGCAGAGAAGTTGAAGGGAAAACTTGCCTGTTAGAAAAGTCATGTCCATCAGAGCTACCAGGTACATGAAACAATGATCTCCAGCTTTGATTTAAATAGTAGTAATACTATTTAAGAAGAATCAGAGTTAGTGGAGGATATCTCTGGGATGGCAAGAATCACCAAACATCCTCCAAAATCTTATGTTTTCATTAGATCAGCTCTCATTTTTCAAAACTCAAATAATGTTAGTCTTTTCCTAAGGGTTCAAAAGGAAAATGAAATTATTCCTGGTGATATGCTTCCAACATTGATCATATTTGGTTTATTTCAAAAACATTGAAAGCCATTTTTAACCATTTGTTTCTCCAAAAGCAGGTAGCTCAATACTTCTTTTGGGACTCTTCATATTAAACCTGTTCTAACATTGAAATGTACCAAAAATTTAATGGCCTAGATAGAGTGGGTGCGCAGAGAATGTTTCCTATAGCTATGGAGTCCAGGACCAGAAAGTACAGCCTTGGAGTACAAGGATGTCCCTTTACAACAGAGATTAGGAGGAATTTCTTGACCAGAGGGCGGTGAATCTGTGAAATTCATTGCCACAGATGTCTGTGGAGGCCAAGCCATTGGGTATATTCAAAGTGGAGTTTGATAAGTTCTTGATTCATAAGGGAGTCAAAGCTTACAGGGAGAAGACAGGAGAAGAATAGAAGCTGACAGACCACTAGAAGTGTCTAAAACCAGGGGCGTTGTTTCAAGAAAAGATCAAAAGTTCAAAGTTCAGATTAAATTTATTATCAAAATACATACAATATATATGTCACAAAATATTACCCTAAGATTCATTTCAGCAGGCACACACGGTAGAACAAAGAAGTACAATAGAATCAATGAAAAACTACACACAAGGACTGACAACTTGTGCAAATGCGAAAAGGTGTGAGAATATTTAGGTCAAAGATTAGAAGAACTCCCTTCCTTCTCAAATTTCTCTGCCTAGGAAGTTTATGGGCATGGATACATTAAGTTATTTCTAGGATTTTGCCAGAGGGTGGCTGTTGATACGTTCCTAATTAGTAAGGGTGTCAAAGGTTACAAGGAGAAAGTAGAAGAATGGGAATGTGAGGGATAATAAATCAGCCAAGATGGAATGGTGGAACAGACTCAATGGTGCAAGTGGCCTAATTCTGCTCCTATGTCTTATGATTTGACTGATAATACTTTTTTTTGGAATCAAAGGATAATGAAATAAGGCAGGAAAATGGTGTTGAGGTCAAAGATATGTCACAACGTGATCTGATAGCAGTTGCTAATAATTTTAGTAATGGAGGCATTTCCTTTTGATGGCTTAGATCCCGTGACCTCAAAGCATAAGGTGATAACACATGATGGGGCTTCTGGGAAGAGGATGCTTCAGAAGGCTGATTCTAATCAAAGTCCCAATGGATGGATTTGGAAAGACAATGAAAACCAATGTGGAAGTGACTGATCTGAAATGGAGGAATTCACCCACAATAAGCATTACTTCCAGGAGTAAATGCCATTTATAAGTGACTTCAAAAGAAGTGAGTTTTGGGAGCTGAGTAGAACACAGCTGTGGATATAGTGTGGGTTTATGGTAGAATAACATATACAAAATGTTGGAAGAACTCAACAAATCAGATAGCATCTGTGGAAAGGAATAAACTGTTGAAATTTCAGGCTGAGACCCTTCATCATGACTTAGGTTTATTGATGTCACAAGACAAATTTCTTGACCACTAAATTTACATTGAGAAGGCAAGTGTTCCCAGGACCTAATGGGTCTTAAATAATTTGCAGGAATCTTTGGAATGCTCGGGATAGAGTGTTGGAGGATTATAGAATAGTTTATTGGGCCACAGAAAAGCTTAATTTTCTCTTGAATCAGCAGCCAATAGGTTTACTCTAGACCTGCAAAACAAAGTACTTTGAAATCTTTAAAATATTAAGTTGCCTTTTTTTATTTAAAGCCCTGCTACACATACTGATATTGTAGTTGAGTCATCCCAAATATGCAGCTGAAGCAGCCCAAGCTCTCCTTAATTTACAAGTAAAATCAGATCAAATATTCTTCACTGGATATGTTGACATGACGGTCATCATAAATGGAACTCTTTGATTTTTAGGGCAGCTGGATTATGCAACAAAAGCAGAATTTCAATACAAGGGAACATGTGCAGGCATCAAGAAGTCAAGAGCTTCTGCAGATGCTGGAAGATGCTACAACGATCAATACTTTCCATCCCTTTGATGATCCATGCTCTGCTCTGACTGACAGACGATAATGGTAAGTAATTAAATCATGGGACAAATGGTGTAATTAGAACTTATAAATCCATGTGCTGAAAGTGACTGTCAATTTAATAGTTTGTTTGAGAAGCACTGCTGTAAGATTAGGAATTTGAATAACATGATGCTTTTTTAAAATTTCTAAATTATTAGTACTTCAGTAAATTGGCAAGAAGAATATGAGAATGTAGACACAAGAGACTACAGATGGTGGAAGCTGCAACAAAAAACCTGCCTGAGGCTCTTACCGGGTCAGGCAGCTTCTGCAGAAGGAAATGGACAGTTATAGTTTTGGGTTGAGGCTCTTTGTCTGAATTTTAAATGAGAATGTATTGATTCCATTGCAGGGATTTAATAAGAGGCAGATTATTATTATATTGCCAATGTCATCTTGTTCCATTCTTGCCTTTTGTAAATCCCTTTAGGTACAGTTGACATCCCTCTCATCTCTAAACACCACTCTGAGCCCACTGTTGCCAGGCTGACAATATCCTACATTGTCGAAGTCAAAGGCGAGTTTACTGTCACCCGCTCAAATACATACATGCACGGGTGCAATGAAAAGCTTACCTGCAGCAGCATCACGGGGACATAACAATAAAGATAAAACATTCACAAAAGAAAGATACATTAACATAAATTATAGACAATTCTTACAATTAAGAACAGTTGGAACAGAAGGAAAAGAGTGTCTGTTTGAGTGGTCACCATGTTAATCTGTGGTTATTATGCTTTGACTGTTGGTTCAAATACTGCATTGTTGAAGGGAAGTTGCTGTTTTTGACCATGGTTCTTTGATGATAGAAGTCGCCTTCTTAAGGCAGTGCCTCTGGAAGATATCAACAACGCAACAACGGTGGGGAGGGAGGAACCCATGAGGTATTGGGCAGAGTCTCTGCTGCTTCTTATGTGCATTTGCATTTAAATTGCCACACTAGACCATGATGGATCCAGTCAGGATTCTTTCAACAGTGTTAACTTTGAAATTAAACATTAAACTAAGCTTCTTTTTACAAAAGATTCCACAGCCTTATATCGTACATGATGAAAACTCACCTCAGTGGTTGTGCCTACAATAATAACTGGACAATCAGTAAAATAGATACCATGGTTATAATTTTATTGCTTAAAAGACAACATTACTGCAGCAAGTACTGTACATTTAAGAAAGATGACAGAAGGTGCTTTGGGATGTCCTTCAAGAAATGCTGCATAAACAGAAATGTTTTTTTTTAATTTTCTTTTTAAATTGCTAACCTGAAGTCCATGTTCCGTGGCCAGGATGGCGATCCAAACAGCACAGAATTGCTAAGAAAATGATTTTCGATCCATTGCTGTCTTCTCAAGGATGTTGCTGTGTTGTGTGAGAGTGTCAGATGTTTTTTTTTCTCTCTGTGAATTGCCACAGCAGTTTTTTTTACCAATTATGAACATACAACTTCATCTGACTTATAGCCATGCTGTCATTCCTGTCAGGAGAGATAATATATTTTCTGTATGTGTGATAAGAGGTGCAAATTAAACAGAATCTTCACCAATCTTAAAAGCAGCCTCAGATGTCACCTTGGCCAATCCTAAAAAGTGAGATGCCCTTAAAATAGCTGTGGTTTCTCTAGAGAGTCGTAATGTGCTGAAAACACTGTAATTAATATCTGTTCAAGCAGTCTGCACTCTTCCAAAAAAAGGGAGTGCTTGTGAGAAGTTCCAAACATACCTTTCCTCAAATTACAATTGTGTGATTTTAATTATCAGAATCTAATCTGAAAGAGAAATTTAGCCTTTTCTCTCTTTTGAGTTATGGTGTATGTTGGTCAGACATGAAGGTATCAAATAAATTTTATTTTATTTAGAGATACAACATGGAACAAGTCCTCCGGCCCAATGGAAGACACGTTACCAGACAGCCACTTATTTAACC
The DNA here is from genome assembly GCF_963921235.1 of Mobula hypostoma. Taxonomy (NCBI): domain Eukaryota; kingdom Metazoa; phylum Chordata; class Chondrichthyes; order Myliobatiformes; family Myliobatidae; genus Mobula; species Mobula hypostoma. Next base: position 1,663,333 of record NC_086103.1, read on the forward strand.
CGAGCCTAATAACGGGACAATATACAATACTACTTATCCTACTAACCGGTACATCATCGGACTGTGAGAGGAAATTGGAGCATACACAGGAAACCCATGTGGTCACGGGGAGTACATATGAGCTCTTTACAGACGACGCCAAAATTGAACTGCAAGCTCCAATGTCCTGAGCTGACTACGTGTCTCCAGTTATTTTCTACCATTTGTTTCATTTTAAATATTGTAAGTGACATCTGCAGCACTGCATTACTGCCAGACTTTCTGTGTCAGTTTTGGTAAACAACAGGGAGTTTAGATTCCTCTTTATATTGCACCTAGCATGCACAATGACAGCAAGCCATCTGCACTGGCTCTAATGGGCTGTCAACTATACAAAACTTTGGTCAGGTTGCACTTGGAGTTGGTCAGTGCACACTTCTGGTATCCCCATAACAGGGAGGGTGTGAAGACTTTGGAAAGGCTGCAGAAAAGATTCTACCTGGATTAGAGATAACGAGCTATAAGGAGAGGTTGGACTCTCCTCAAAGATTCAGGAATAGCTCTTCCCCTTTGAAATCAGAACTCTGAATGAACAAAGAACCCACAAAGATTACCTCACTATTTTTTCTCTTTTTTCACTACTTACTTAAATTTCACTTAAAAAATACAGTTTTTATTATTATGTATTGCAATGCACTGCTACTGCACAACAACAAATTTCATGACATATGCTAATGATATCAGACCTGTTTCTGATTTTGATTTTGACAAACTTGGATTGATTTCCCCTGAATGTTAGGGGCTGAGGGGAAATTTAACAGAAAGCTAAAAAGTTACACGAGGGATAGATTAGGTAGACTGTCAGAATAATTTTCTCAGGGCAGGAATACTTTTCCTAGAGAACATGGGAGTAATTTTAAAGGACATGCATTAGATCAAGTTTTTACAGTAAGAATGGTGGATACCTGGTACCTGTCATGGTAAATGGTGAAAGCAGAATTAAGAGTGATATTTATCAATCAAGAAGCTTATCAATGGACACATGAATGCACAAGGAATGGAGGGATGCTTTCAAGGATCACATTTTGTTTCAGAATCACTTTTAATTTTACACTATATAAGAGAGTGATAATAAATCTGATTCTGACATGGATCGTGTGGCTGGCAGAGAAGACTTAGTTTAATTTGGCCTTCTATTTGACACATGCATGGTAAATTAAAGGGTTTGTTTCTGTGTTGGACTGTTCTAGATTCTCTAATGGAGCATTGTAGTTAGTTATAAAGTAACAAGGAGACTAAAAAAGTCACTTCTGTGAAGGCAGAATGGCGACAACTGTACAGTGCTGTGCAAAACTCTGAGGCAGATGGTGTCTAAGAGCTTTGGCCAGGGTGCCTAAGTTGCACAGTACTATATTTGTTAACGTGGAGCAAGAGCGAGTTTGTAAACCTGGTAGGAGCAAAGGATGTTGGGAATGGCAAAGGTGGAGAGCTGCAGTAAGGGTGCAGGACAGGTGGCGGAGACAAAGTGCCAAGGGCAGGGAGGTGGCACAGGTGCAGACACACCCAGACCTGAGACACCAGGCAAGGTCACTTGATTTTAAACAACTGGTCTATTGATTATTACAGAGTGTCTCTCTGCTGCTTCCCGCTCCCTCCCCTCTCCCTTCCCCTTTTCCCAACCATGATTTCCCTCTCCCTGCTGCCTTCCCTCTTGCAGTCCACAATAGAGACCCATATCAGAATCAGCTTTATCATCACTCACATATTCCATTTGTTTTTTTTTGCAGCAACAGTACAGTGCAATACATAACATTACTACAGTACTATGAAAAAGTCTTTAGCACCCTAGCTTTCGATACGTGCCTAAAACTTTTGCACAATACTGCCCATTGTCCAGTACATCACAAGACCATCAGGCTATAAGACATAAGAGCAGAATTAGGCCATTTGCCCCATCAAGTCTGCTCTGCGATTCAATCATGGCTGATCCTTTTTTCTCCTCCTCAGCTCCACTCTGTGATAAGACCATATTATATTAATTCAAGGGAACGGGCCATGCAGGCTAAGTTCACATTTTATTGCCACCCTTTGCTGCCTTTGTGAAGCTGATGGTGAGCTACCTTCTTGAACTACTACAGTCCTTGAGGGATGGGTCTACCTACAGTGCTGTTAGGGATTTCCAAGTCAGGATGGCATGGGGAGACTCCTGAAATTAACTAAGTAGTTAACCTAGGAGAGTTGCTGCCTCATAGCTCAAGATACCTGGGTTCAATGCTGACCTCTGGTGTTCTCTGCATGTTCCCCCTTTGACTTTGTCCATTTCCCCAGGTGCTCCAGTTTCCTCACATGTCTCAAAGTTTTATTAACTAGAAACTGCAAACTGTAAATAAATCGTAGAATTGGGGAGAAGTTGATGGGAATTTAGGGAGAATAAATTAGAGGGAAATTGGTGGGGGAGTGGATCTGCTCTGTGAGGCAGAAAAGATTTGATGGGCCGAGTAACCTTCTTCCATGTTATATTAAAATTGGAAATCTATATAAACCACTCACTTGCTTCTTCTTCTGCACTTGCTGGCTGATTTGAACATTAATGACAATGTATGTTGTTAACAGATGTTATCATTCTACAAGATACTGACAAAAGTGTTATAAAATGTCACACTCAGAATCAGGTTCAATATCACCAGCAGATGTCATGAAATTTGTTGTTTTGCAGCGGCAATACACAGTAATAAAAACTATAAATCAAAATAAGAAGTATATATAAAAATAAATTAGATAAGTAGTGCAAAAAGAGAGGGATGTTACTGAGGAGATGTTCATGGGTTCATTGTCCATTCAGAAATATGATGGCAGAGAGGAAGAAGCTGGTCCTGAAACATTTGTGTTAAATTTTTCTCTCTCTTAAACAGCCTGTCTGAATCGAGGATAATTCGCTTCTACTCCAGTTCTGAAGGGTGAGAGATGCCTCTGCATGAGTACTTTTAATCTGGGGTATGGAGAAGTCATGACACAGCCTACTATACAGCCATTACAGAAAGAAGCATTCTTGTTAGCGAAAGGAGGTCTAAGACAATTGGTGATTTAGGAAATATTCCGGGGTTACGGAAGTTGGATATCATATTTATGGATTAACTAAAATGAGACCCGGTCTTCAGGAAATTAAAAACCTGCACACAATCTAACTTCCAATTTATACTTTGTGGCTAGTGAAATTAATCATTCAGTGTGGGACTGATTCTGCCCCATGAAGTGATATAGGGAAAGACAATGTTCCTCGTATTAGAACAAGGTGAAAGCCAATTTTCTGAAGTAACTTTCTGGTTGTATATTCATGGAGTCATTCCTCACCACTGTGAAAATACAGGTATATTTTGGGTGTCTGTAAGTTTGTAATCAAAGGCTTTTGGAACGCCAGTATTGAATATTCAAAGAGGTTCTTCTAGCTGCCATATGTAATCTATTAATTTATCTAACTGTATTCCTTATGTTTTTTGAAGACTATGAGAGGTATCAATAGAGAAGACAAAGAGTATCTTTATCTCAGGGTTTAAATATCTAATCATTTAAGGTGAGAAGGGGTAACTTTAAAGGAGATGTTACAGGCAAGTTATTTACACATGTAGAGTGCCTGGAATCTGTTGCTTCAACTTGAGGTGGAGGCAGATACAATAAGGAGTTTTAAGAGTCATTTAGAGAGGCACATTAATGTGAGGACATTGGATAGTCATAAGAGATATTCTCCAGCACCGCATGTGTTTCGTTCAGGTGCTCTGGTTTCCTCCCACAGTCCAAAGGCTTACCAGTTTGTAGGTTAATTGATCATTGTAAATTGCCCCGTGATTAGGCAAGGATTAAATCGGGGGCTGCTGGACGGCACAGCTCGAAGGGACGGAAGAGCCTATTCCACGCTGTATCTCAATAAATAAATAAATAAATAGATAGTTTAGTTGGCCATTTGCTGACTAATTTTTTTCTCATTCTTTCTCATTTTTTTCACACATTCTTTCTCTCACTCTCCTCTTTCTCCCTCTGTCCCTCTGACTATACCCCTTGCCCATCCTCTGGGTTCCCCCCCCCCGTTGTCTTTCTCCCCAGACCTCCTGTCCCATGATCCTCTCATATCCCTTTTGCCTATCACCTGTCCAGCTCTTGGCTCCATCCCTCCCCCTCCTGTCTTCTTCTATCATTTTGGATCTCCCCCTCCCCCTCCCACTTTCAAATCTCTTACTTACTCTTCCTTCAGTTAGTCCTGACGAAGGGTCTCGGCCTGAAACGTCGACTGTACCTCCTCCTAGAGATGCTGCCTGGCCTGCTGCATTCACCAGCAATTTTGATGTGTGTTGCTTGAATTTCCAGCATCTGCAGAATTCCTGTTGTTTGCTGACTAATTTATTTGTTTCGGCCCAACATTGTGGGCCAAAAGGCCTATTGATGTTCAATGTTAAGTAGGTGATTACAGTAATTGATACTGCAGATTTTTGTTCATTGTTATATTTGCATTGAAGAAGTAGAAAACATCATGTCAGGAGAGTGAGATGCTCTTGGAATCTCCTGGACTCTTCCTCTCCTGGAATTTCACAGTATGAGTAAGACCTGTATTTCTCAACTGCAACTTCAGTGCATGACTCAGTCTTAGTCGCAATATTATGCAGACTCTGATGCACTAATTGAACATTCATACACCCTCCAAGTGAAAAAAGTCTCATTACTCATACTATATCAACATCAATCTCTTCCTTGACCCCCTCCACCTTGATATCTTCCTGTCCTCAAGCTTGCCTCCTTTTATCCCCCTTCTCTAATTTTTCCCCTATTCCTTCCCCTCTCCACTCCTTCTCCTCATTTTTTCCTTATCTTCTAACTCTGTCCCTCTTGATTTTACTCTCGATTCCTCTCCCCACCACCATTATTGCAAGTGCTGAGGTAAATACTAGTGTTAATAATTTGAAATATATGCAACTTAATGAGACCATAGTCATAAGTTTGGATACCTTTGAGGTGTAGAATTTATGACTCGTTTGTAAAAGTCTAATATGAAATCTTCAGGGAAACAAGGCCTTCTGCTCAATTCATAAATGCCAACTAATATGCCCACCTAAGCTGGTCACGTTTGCCTGCCTTTGGCCTGTATCCCTCTAAACCTTTTCTATCCATGTACAACACACACAAAATGCAGGAGGAACTCAACGGGTTAAGTAGCCTCTATGGAGGGGAATGAACTGTTGAAGTTTTGGGCTGAAACCATTCATCAGACTTTGTAATTCTGACCAAAGGTCTTGGCCCAAAATGTTGAATGCTTATTTCCCCTTATTGATGATATCTGACTTGCGTAGTAGATCCACAATTTTGTGCATGTTGCTCTGGATTTCCAGCATCTGCAGAATTTCTTGAGCCTGTCCATGTACTTCTCCAATTGATTTTTAAAATGTTGCTATTGTACCTACCTCAACTTCTCTGGCAGGTCGTTCCATAAAACCATATGACCATAAGATATAGGAGCAGAATTAGGCCATTTGGTCCATTGAGTCTGCTTTGCTATTTCATCATGGCTGATCCATTTTCCCTCTCAGCCCAAACCTCTTGCCTCCAATTTCATTCCAGATATACACCACCCATTTTTTGAACAAATTACCCCTCAAGTCCCTTTTAAGTCTTTTCTCTCTCATCTTAGATATATGCCCACTATACCCTTTGACTCTGAGCAGATGGGGTTCATCAATGCGGTTGGCAGCTCTTCTAGGAGAAGAAAAAATCTGATTTCATGCTTCCACTGCCTTGTGGCTATGTCTACTCAAGGGGAAAGCTTTGGGAGTAAACTTTGATGAAAAATCCAGAGCTGGAGTCCCTAAGGCAGTCCTATGTTAAGTTCAGCACTGATGGACAACTCCTGTGATGCCACTGATCCCAAACTGTATGAGCCTCTGCCTTTCCTTTGGATTCACAGAGAGGGTGTGATTGCTGGATGGGCACTAACTTGTTTTCCACATCATACTGGCTGACTTCATTATCCAATAACCTGCAGAGACAGCTAGGACACAACATCCATGGTCGATCTCCACCAACGGAGGACATCATTTCTCATGCCCCTTGTGATATTATACACCTCTGCAAGATTATTTCCTGGTCTCCTTTGTTTTAGGGAGTAAAGTCCTGGTACAACTGAAATCCTAAAAGCCAAGTCACATAGTCCAAGAACACAGCAAAGCTAAAAAACTAAATAAGGTAAGTTATGAATCAGGGGAAATGGTGGAGAATTTTTATCATCGCAATGAATTCTGCTAATCTGGCACATATTTTCTGAAAGGGTAGTGAAACAAATTCAATAGGAACATCCAAAAGATATATGTTTTATGGAGTATTGGCTGACAGATTGATGAATATTTGTCACCAGGCTTGTGTCTATTGTAAAAGCTGTTATTTATTGACACAGGTGGCCACTATTTGAATCTCCCATTGTTTGGCTAATGAAGAGAGATTCCATTCTTTACCAACTAGTGTTCCAGGAATGTACGGAATATCCCTGGAGATCTAGGGCTAAATACTGATCTGTATTCTTTTGGAATCTCCTGGGGGAATGTAGGTGCAACTATAAGGAAAATGTTTCCTCAATGACACAGAATGTAAGTGCACAGAGGGGGATTGTGAATCTGTGTGTTATACATCAAAAGAAATCCAGATCCACTGTCAGCTAGCAGAGTTTAACGTGGCTAAGAACTGTGGCAGAAACTACAGAGAGAGTAGACAGTCGGTCAGAGGTGAACGTGGTTCCTGTTCCTTCCCCTCTCTTTTCCCCATTTCCCAACCATGATTTCCCTTTCTTCGCTGCCTTCCCATTCTCAATCCAAAATAGAGACTCATTTCAGAATCAGGTTTATCATCACTAACATATGTCACGAAATTTGTTTTATTTTTGCGGCAGCAATACAGTGCAAAGCATATAAATACTACAGTAGGCAAAAGTCATAGGCACCCTTGCTATACCTATATACGTCAGACGTTTGCACAGTTCTGTAAATGCTTCTTAAGTACCACTGTGCTACCTGCTTCCACCACTACATCTGACTGGTATCTGTAGACACTTATCACACTGTGTGAAATACTTGTCCTGCACATCTAATCAAGTTTATTGTCATTTAACTCTGTACATGAATACTGTCAAATGAGACAATGATCCTCCAGACCAGGGTTTAAAGCACAGTACTCCACATCACACACATATAACACATAATAACCTGGGAAAGTAAGAATTAAATGTACAAATGATTTGCATATAAATAAACAAAGTACTGTACATAAATTAAATATTATAGGGTATAGAACAGACTAACCGGAGATAGTTCGAATGTGATGTGACAGTGGCCGAAGGGGAGAAGCTGTTTCCTAACCTGATTGTTCTTGTCTTAATGCAGCAGAGTCTCCAACCTGATAGTAGGAAGTCATCTCCTTTAAATGTATCCCTCTCACTCTAGTGCTTGACATTTCTACCCTGGGAGAGTCTGACCACCCTAGGGTTCTAACAAGTCTCTCCTCAGCCTCCTCCAAGTATAAGAACTTGCTTGATGGTTGACATGGACTGAAGGTCTCTTTCTCCACTGCATGACCCTAGGACAAAATATATTAATCTTTCCTGTGAGATTGAAACCCTCCTGGATTGCTAAATCAATATTCCACTACAAAGCTGATTGAAAATTGATATGCAAGTGCCAGGTAAGGAATACGACCATTCTAATTCTTCTTTTGACACACTTTACCAATTACAAAGCTCATTACAGCTTAAAGGCTGCAACTCTCCTGTGGAATTATGTTTGAAGTTTACACTTTTATGCACCATGACTCATTTTAATTTCCCCCTCGGAAGCATTTCTTGCAAAAATTATTATGGTCGGCGTCTGGTGAATGTGTTTTACGCTGACTGCCATGTGCATGCAAAAGAAAGGTTACTGACTGGACAAAATAAACTGCGATGCTACAAATTTAATACAGAGTAGGTTAATGGCATCCTGGAGGCGCTGTGCTCAGACCTGTGTATCGGTTTAAGCAGGCATGAAGGGGATTCAAGGCTAAATCACTCATGTGTAGCTTTAACATTGTGATTACTCCAGTGTCCATATAATTTCAACCGTAACATTAACCCACTCAGGACTGAAACAGGAGCTTTAAATCAAAATAAAATTCAGATAAAAGTACTATTTTTAGATGCTTAAAGGACATTTGAGAAATGACTGTGTAATTCCCAAGTGTGGTCCTTGTATGAATTTAGAAATCTCAATAGCTGATTTGCAAAGGACTACACTCTGAAACACCAAATATTCACAGGCCCTTTCTCTTTACCTCAATTCTAAATTGCCTACCAGAATAAACTATCTTTCAGCATTTTTCCTGTAATTCTAGTATTAATTTTATGTTTCAGTTGTATAAACTCCAGAAAATGCAAGCCCATTTTACTTAGCTCACATTTAAGATTAACAAAGAAATAAAGAGGGATATAACACAACAGTTGTCCAAAGCACTTTGAAACCAAATGAGCCTGCACAGGCGAAAATTGCAATCTAATGATCTTAAACATGTTAGAAGTTTGCATAGATTTTGCATGTCATGTAAAATTTTGACAATCTTTTATAGATGCACAGTGGAAAGTATCTTGATTGGTATAGAAACACCAATGTCCAGTAATGTAAAAACCTACAAAAAGTGGTGGATACAACCCAGTCCACCATTGGAAAAGTTCTCTCCACTGTTCAGTGCATTTACAAGCAGCACAGGCACAAGAAAGCAAGTATCCATCATCATGGACCAGGCCCTCTCCCCCACAGTCCAGACCATGTTCCTGACTGGCTAATACTGTCAGGTAGGAGATACCGGAGCATTAGATCCAACTCCACCAGATTCAGGGACAGTAATTACCTGACAACCATCAGGTTTCTGAACCAGCATGGATAGCACCACTCACCTTAACACAAAACGGATTTCAATCTACAGACTCACTTGCAAGCTCTCTACAATTCGTGACCTCAATAGTATTTTTTTCATTTGCACAATTTGTCTCCTTGGAATCATTGATTCTACTATGAACAAGAGAAAATCTGCAGATGCTGGAAATCCGGCAATGTACACAAGATGCTGGAGGAACTCAGCAGGCCAAGTAGCATCTGTGGAGAAGAGTACAGCTGACGTTTCGGGCCAAAACCCATTATGGTTGTTATTCTATTATGGAATTACTGAGTATACCTGTAAGAAAATAAATCCTAGATTTGTATATGGTGGCATATCTGTACTTTGATAATAAATTTACTTTGAACTTTGGTTATTTGTCAATCTTTGTCTGTTTATGTATAGTTTAAAATTAGTTCTATTGTATTTTTTGATTTTCCTGCAAGTACCTGGAAGAAAATGAATCCTAAGGTAGTAAATGGTGACATACTCTATATGTACTTTAATAACAAATTTACTTTGGAGTTTGATATTTGACTAATGTGAGCGCAGACCAAAATCACTTTATTCATTGATATAAATAGAGGGACTAATTGTGGATAAGACATTGGGGGAAGAGTCCTCTGCCCTCAAGAGGAGTCAAGACCTTTCAGATCTAAAGGAAACAGTGGGAAAGGCCTTAGTTTAAAGTCCAGTTCACAAGATGTCACATTCCACATTGCAGCACCCAGTTCATACTGCATTGGTGTGTTTATCTGGGTTCTCTGATTATGACTTTGGAAAGCTAGCTGAAGCTGACTCGGATAACTAAGTTGAAAAGTACCCCACTATTTGCTTTGTCCTAATTTTCATAGCTAATTAGGGCAGGGGGTACCATAGACTGAAATCCCACAGACCAGGTTCAAGAATAGCTACTTCCTTTCAACCATTCAGCTCTTAAACCAACTGGCATAAACCTAATCACTAGTTTAGCAACCATTATGACCACTTTGAACACCTTGCACCAAAATGAACTTTATTCTTTTTTAGTTCTAATAGTGTAATTTCTTGTAAAATTGTGTGTCACTTATGCATTTTTTGAGGCCGCTGCTTGTATGATGCTATGTGCCTATGCTGCTGTTGCACATTTTTAATTGCAACTGTGCACACATGAGCTTGTGGATTTAACAATAATATCAATTTACTCTTAGAGTTCAGTCGCAATCTCCTGGATGACTGACTACCTGACAGACAGACCCCGGTTTGTACGGCTGGGTAGTTCTCAGTCTGAGATGGTGGTGAGTGGTACTGGAGCCCCACAAGGGACTGTCCTGTCTCCGTTTCTGTTCACACTGTACACCTCAGACTCTCAGTACAATTCCGAGTCTTGTCACTTGCAGAAATTCTCTAATGACTCTGCGATGGTTGGGGGGTGTATTAGAGATGAGCAGGAGTCGGAGTATAGAGGACTGGCGGACAAGTTTGTGGAGTGGTAGAGGAGGACACACCTGCTCCTGAATGTGTCCAAAACCAGGAATATGGTGATAGATTTTAGGAGGAAGAGGACTGCGATGAGTCCTGTATACATTCTTGGAGAAAAAGTTGCGGTGGTGGAAGAGTACAAATATTTGGGTGTTCACCTCAACAATAGACATGACTGGAAAAGTAAAACCAAGGCTGTTTATCAGGAGGGGAGGAGCAGACTCTAATTTCTAAGGATGCTAAAATATTTCAATTTGTGCAGCAAGATGTTGGAGACCTTTTACCAGTCTGTTGTAGTGAGTGCAGTCTTCTTTGCAGCTTTATGTTAGGGGAGTGACATTATGCTGATGATGCAAAAAGACTAAATGAACACATTAAAAAGGCTGGATCCGTCCTTGGCTACAACCCAGACTCTTTTGAGTTACTGATGGAGAGGAAGTCTCTAAACAAACTATTATCCATTATGGACAATTCAGCACATCCGTTCCATCATCCTTTTCCCTTTTGAACAGTCTCATTTAGCTCCCCTGTCACAAGGATCGTTACAGAAAATCTTCCCTACCAAATGCAATAAGCATATACAACAGTTCAACTTTGTGCGCAGGAGAACACACATCATAGTACAATAGTTGCTCTTTTATTATTTCATATTATTGCACATTGGTAAATTATTATTTTGTATGTTATTATTCTGTACTTTATTATTAGTTAAGTCTGCACACTGCTAAGTGTGTTTTTAAATGTTGCTACTGTAACAAAAGAATTTCCCACTCAGGATCAATAAAATGTTTCTTCTTCTTCTTCTTCTTCTTCTCATTATTATTATTATTATTATTATTATTATTATTAATGCCTTTGCTCTTCAAAGAGAGCACAAACTATACACATGCCAAGTATCTCTTGGTATCCATTGACCAAACCTTATTAAGGTCTTGGGAGTCCTTGTGCAGGATTCCCTAATGGTTAGCTTGCAGGTTGAGTCGGTGATAAGGAAGCCAAACGCAATGTTACCATTCATTTCGAGAGGACTAGAATGTAAGTGCAAGGGGGATAAGATGCTGAGGCTTTATAAAGTCTTGGTCAGACTGTACTTGGAGCACTGTGAGCAGCTTTGAGCCCTTATCTAAGAAAAAATATGTTGGCAATGGAGAAGGCCCAGATTTCAAAAAATTATTCACAAAAATTATTCCAGGAATGAAAGGGTTAACATATGAAGCGCATTTGACGGCTCTGAGCCTGTACTTGCTGAAGTTTAGAAGAATGAGGGTGGGATCTCATTGAAATCTATTGAATATTGAAAGGCTAAAATAGAGTTGATGTGGAGAGGAGTTGAGAACGAAAGGGAACAGCTTCAGAGGAGAAGGAGGTCCATTTAGAACAGTGATGAGGAGGAATTTCTTTAGCAAAAGGGTAGTGTATCTGTGGAAATTATTGCCACAGATGGCTGTGGAAGCCACGTCATTGTGTATATTTAAAACAGAGGTTGATAGGTTCCTGACTTGTAAGGATGTCAAACGTTATGGGGAGAAGGTAGGAGAATGGAGTTGAAGGGAGGTTATCAATCAGCCATGTTGGTATGGTGGAGCTGACTCAATAGGCCAAGTAGACTAATTCTGCTCCTATGTTTTATGGTCTTCTGATCTTATGTCCAAGTTAGTTAATGAACATCCAAACCAACACTTCAATTTGCTATCACAAGGCTGAAGCTCTGCTCAAGATACCACTATCCTAATATCATAATATCAGGCTCAACTTGCCTGCTCTCATGGATATATGGTAAGTTTATTCAAAAGTATAAATGTATTCTCCATATTTTTTCTTACTTAAGTATTTGTAAAACAGTTTGAATTTGTAGTTGATAGGATACAGGTAGTAGTTGTTCAACTTCACCTCCAAGTTGACCGAGATCAGTGCTTTTGTGGGTTTACCTTGTGTCTTTCTTTTGATCTTTGTAAGCATTGTGTTTGCAGATGTGTACACTGAACAAACTTCCTGAAGGACAAAACTCAACCTTCATGTTTTTTTGTGAGTTGCGATACAAAAGGGATCCTCGTGTCACATTTTTCTTTCTTGTTTGGCTCAAACTGCACCCACATTTCTTACAGAACAACAATCAATGATCAAGGATCAATATTGTTTGACATGTTCATGTATTAGAGATTAGCTATTGTGTGTTGATCAGAGTGTGATAATCCAACAAAAGAAACAACATTCAACAATTATAAAAAATAGAGAATTAAATGAAAACTAAAGTTTGAGGATAAAGGACAGACATGAACTAAAATGTGTATAAATACATAAATAGTAACATGTATTTAAAATGCGTAATAAAATATGGTTTAAATTGTTTTCAGTGAAAAGAGTAATGGATAGGAGGTCAGGCTAACTGAAGTTCAAAGTTCAAAGTAACTTTATTATCAAAGTACATATGTCACCATATAGAACCCTGAGATTCATTTTCTTGCAGGCATTCTCAAAAAATCCAATAACCATTATAGAATCAAATGGCTAAAATGGTTAAATTTAATATCAGAAATATATGCGATATACAACCTGAAATTTTTACTCTTCGCAGACATCTAGGAAAGAGAAAATAAAAAACAGAGAATTAATAACAGAAACATCTGAATCCCAAAGCTGAACAGGGCAGACAAATAGTGTGCCAAAGACAAGAAACTGCAGCTATAAGAAGAAAGAGAAAGTAAAGAAATAATAATAATAATAATAAATATTGAGAACATGAGATGAAGAGTGCATGAAAGTCAGTCCATAGATTGTGGGAACAGTCAGTGATGGGGCAAGTGAAGTGAGTGAAGTTGTCCAATTTGGCTCAAGAACCTGATGGCTGAGGAGTAATAAAAATTCCTAAAAATTACTGGTGGTGTGAGTCCTAAGGCTCCTGTTCCTTCTTCAGTTGTTACTCAAGGGATCCCTTCTGGAAAGTGCTATAGGGATACTTATACAAAAATCTTCATGCCGTCTTGCTAGTGTAGTGTGAGAAGAGAGCATTACCTGGGTGGTGGGTCCATGATGATGGATGAAGCTATCTTGTGGATGCTTCATGTAGATGTGCTCAATGATGGGGAGGGCTTTACCCATGATGGACTGGGCTATATCCATTACATTTTGTAGGATTTTCTGTTCAAAGGCATTGGTGTTTCCATACCAGGCCGTGATGTAACTCTCAATGCACTCTTCACCACACATCTATAGAAGTTTGTCAAGGTTTTATATGTCATGCCAGATTTACACAAGGAAGTAGAGGTGCTGCCATGTTTTCTTCTTAATTGCACTGATGTGCTGGGCCCAGAACAGGTCCTCTGAAATGATAACACCGAGGAGTATAAAGCTGCTGACCCTCTGCATCTCTGATCCTCCAGTGAGGTCTGGCTCATGGACCTTGGATTTCCTCACTTCAAGTCAATAACCAGTTCCTTGGTCTTGCTGACATTGAGTGAGAGGATGTTGTTGTGGCACCACTCAGTCAGATTTTTGATCTCCCTCCTATATGCTTCTAGAACACTTGATCAGATTAACTACATGGGGAAAGACTGTTAAGATGGCATGGTTTGTATAATGCTTTCCAGAAGGAGCTTTTGCTAAAGTCAGTTTTTAAACTATTAATAACAGGCTGTTTTGTTCAGATGCCACCAACATTTACTGGTAAGGTCCAAGCATTAAAGTATTATTATCTCAGATGCATCTTCCCTTTAATATGACTGTCCTATAAAAATTGCTATAGCAAGACAACATGAAGATTTTTGTATAAGTATCCCTATAGCACTTTCCAGAAGGGATCCCTTGAGTAACAACGTAAGCAATGAGTAATTTTTAAAAATTATATAATTGAATTGTGACTTAGAATCACTTGAAATCATAAAAGGCAATGCAGGGGTGGCATAATTAGCACAATGCTTTACGTACCAATGATGTAGATTCAAATATCATCGCAGTCTGTAAAGAATTTGTACCTTCTTCCCATGACTGCATGGATTTCATTCAGGTGCTCCAGATTGCTCCCGCAGTCCAAAGACATATCGGTAGGCTAACTGGTCTTTGTAAATTGTCCTGTGTTAAAGCTAGCGTTAAATCGGGGTTTGCTGGGTGGTGTGTCTTCAATGGCTGGAAGTGCCTATTCCATGCTGTTTCTCAATAAGTAAGTATATGCTTCTTTTTCTCACTAGGTTATTTGAACTGGAGTTCAGCTTTTACTCTCTCTTGATGTCTTTACACTTCCCAACAGGCCTAATGAAATAAAAATCAAAGGGACCTAGAGGTACATTCTCATTTCTGTACCCTGGAGTTCTAAACCTAAATTATAAGCTCCTATCTTGGCAGATAACTCTTAAGTTCTGAAAAAAGAATACATCACTACACAAAAGCATTTTGAGATGGTCGGACATGATGCGTTACGGCATCAAGGAGAATATTATTAATTGCAACTGGTGCTGGGACCCAAATGATTTGGTAGTGGGTGGGAATCAAACCTAACACAATCTTCAGCTTCTCAATGCAGCAACATAACAGCCAATTAACAGCCAATGCTATTACCAGCTAAGGATATTACTCTGTGCTTACCTTAAAAGACAACGTTTGCTGGTTAAAGCTTAAATGTTTTTGAAGCATTTTTTCGACTATGCTTGGGTTATAGCCCTAACTAATTTCTATTACTATTTAAGGTGTGCTATAGTAAGGCTTGTCTTGCAGCTTAGAAGATTAGATGATCTCATTGAAAAACAAAATTTTTAAGAGCGTGTGATGAACTGCTGAGGGGTCCCGCTCTCAAGATAAAGGATTGGCCAGTTAGAACTGAAGTGAGGAGAAATGTATTTATTTAGAATATTGTAAGTGTTCGGAGTTGTCTAATACAAGATAAGTGGTTCATCAACTTTAATAGAACATATAACAATACATCATAGCACAGGCAATATGTTGTACCCACTTCATGGTTGAAAGAAAAATGGAGGGTTAAGCTGGGACGAATGGTTAAATTGACCTCAGGTAGGTAAGAAGGCTGGCACAATATCAAGTGCTTGTACTGTGCTGTGATGATTATATTCTACTAGTTATTTATTTAAAGCATTGTGTATTCAAAATAATTTGCTGCACATAAAACTCCAATAATTAATTATCTGTAATTATCGTCAGGACCCTCCTGACGAAGGGTTCCGGCCCGAAACGTCAACTGACCTTTTCCATGGATGCTGCCCGACCTGCTGAGTTCCTCCAGCGTGTTGTGAGTGTTGCTATATTTTCAATAATATGTACTGAAAAAGGAATAAAAATATCTTAGGTATTGGGACCAGCAGTAAATAAGCCATGGAACACAGTATAGGTATCCAGTTTAAACTTGATCATACGACTATAAAGACAAAGGAGGAGAGGTATGCTATTTGGCCTATTGAATCTGACCAACCATTCCGTTACAGATAGAAACATAGAAAATAGGTGCAGGAGTAGGCCATTCGGCCCTTCGAGCCTGCACCGTCATTTATTATGATCATGGCTGATTATCCAACTCAGAACCCTGCACCAGCCTTCCCTCCATACCCCCTGATCCCCGTAGCCACAAGGGCCATATCTAACTCCCTCTTAAATATAGCCAATGAACTGGCCTCAACAGTTTCCTGTGGCAGAGAATTCCACAGATTCACCACTCTCTGTGTGAAGAAGTTTTTCCTAATCTCGGTCCTAAAAGGCTTCCCCTTTATCCTCAAACTGTGACCCCTCATTCTGGACTTCCCCAACATCGGGAACAATCTTCCTGCATCTAGTCTGTCCAATCCCTTTAGGATTTTATACGTTTCAATCAGATCCCCCCTCAATCTTCTAAATTCCAACGAGTACAAGCCCAGTTCATCCAGTCTTTCTTCATATGAAAGTCCTGCCATCCCAGGAATCAATCTGGTGAACCTTCTTTGTACTCCCTCTATGGCAAGGATGTCTTTCCTCAGATTAGGAATCCCTCTCTCTCAACTCATCTCCTGCCTTCTCTCCATAACCTTTGATGTCCTTACTAATCAAGAGCCTATTAGCCTCAGTTTTAAAAATACCAAACGACTTGGCTTCCACAGCTGTCTGTGACAAGGAATTCCACAGATTCACCGCCCTCTGGATAAGTAAATGCCCCCTTATCTCTGTTCTAAATTAATGTCCCTCTATTTTGAGGTTGTCAGGAACAGGATCAGAATCAGAATCATGTTTATTATTTCAGCCATGTGACATGAAATTTGTTAACTTAGCAGCAGTAGTTCAATGCAATAAATAATCTAGAAGAGAAAAAGAAAAAAAATGATAATAATTAATGAACAAGTAAATCAATTACATATATTGAATAGATTAAAAAACATGCAAAAAAATTACTGTGTATTTTTTAAAAAGTGAGGTAGTGTCTAAAGATTCAATGCCTATTTAGGAATCAGATGGCAGAGGAGAAGAAGCTGTTCCTGAATCACTGAGTGTGTGCCTTCAGGCTTCTGTACCTCCTACCTGATGGTAACAGTGAGAAAAGGGCATGTCCTGGGTGCTGGATATCCTTAATAATGGATGTTGCCTTTCTGAGACACCCCTCCCTAAAGATGTCCTCGGGGTCTTGTAGGCTGTACCCAAGGTGGAGCTGACTAGACTTACAACCTTCTGCAGCTTCTTTTGCTCCTGTGTGGTACGTCCTCCATACCAGACAGTGATGCAGTCTGTCAGAATGCTCTCCATGGTGCAACTATAGAAGTTTTTGAGTGTATTTGTTGACATGCCAAATCTCTTCAAACTTCTAGTAAAGTATAGCTGCTGTCTTGCCATCTTTATAACTACATCAATATGTTGGGACCAGGTTAGATCCTCAGAGATCTTGACACCCAGGAATTTGAAGCTGATCACTCTCTCTACTTCTGATCCCTCTATGGGGATTGGTATGTGCTCCTTTGTCTTAACCTTCCTGAAGTCCACAATCAGCTCTTTTGTCTTACTGACTTTGAGTGCCAGGTTGTTGCTGTGGCACCACTCCACCAGCTGGCATATCTCACTCCTGTATGCCCTCTCGTTCCTAGAGGCCCCTACCAAAGGAAACATCCCCTTCACATCTTCTCTATCCAGGCCTTTCAACATTCGATAGGTTTCAATCAGATCTCTCTCTCCATTCTTCTAATCTCCAGCGAGTACAGGCACAGAGTCATCCAATGCTCCTCATACGTTAACCTTTTCATTCATGGGATTGTTTTTGTGAATCTCCTCTGGACCCTCTCCAATGCCCACACATCTTTTTCTGAGGTAAGTGGCTGAAAACTGCTCACAAGATTTCAAGTACCTAATAAAGCCTCAAACTTATGCGAAGGAGTGTGACACAAATGAAGAGCCAACCAGAATATTTCCTATTTCCTATTTGCTTCTGTTATTACTAAGTTGGTTATCCAGCTGCAAAGATTCTCGGGATGATCACAATCCAAGAACACAATACATCTGGCCCAATTATTTGTGTTTTCAAGTCTCAGTTTACTGCATATTGCCAATTCATTAGCAATGGCGGTGAACAGACCGTGAATAATCAGAGGATTCACTTGGATGCCAGTGAAGGTTTACTTTCTGCTTTAGCATGCTTTATCTTAGAATACCATCTTTCCATTAGAAAAGATAACAGCGCAGAGAAAATTGAATGCATTCAGAACCTCTCGTGAATGAAATTATGGGCATTTTTCTTAAAAAAGAAACGTTGTAAGTTTTAAAATAAATTGAATTGAAGAATGGATTAGAGTTCCAGTTTTCTATTTAACTTTCCCATTTTTAAAATACAATGCTATTTATAGTTTTCTTCTGTGTTTCCTCATTTATGCCCAACGGCGTTCCTGGTTCCAGATAGATTATCTCAGCTGGAATGACAAGCAAGTGAGGTATAGCTATTTTTGTGATGTTAGCACTTGTGCATTCAACCAACAATAACAGAATGTACGAGCATTCGAACTCAAAGCAGGAAGAGGCCATTCCTTATTTAAACATGTTAATTCCAGATTTACTTAGTTACTTGCATTTAAATTCAGAGCTTTTATAGTAAAATTCAAATTCATGTCCACAAGTTGATAGCACTCATTGCGTAAGATACAGTTCCAGAATTTTAACTATGATGACGCTGTACAATGTTACCTTTGGGTCTAGCCAAAGGAATTGGCAACTCCATCAACCAAGAAGTAATCAATGGTTCAATGGTTCTATTCAGTATCAGAGAATGTATACAGTATACTACCTGAAATTCATACTCTTCACAGGCATCCACAAAACAGAAGAAAAGCCCCAAAGAATGAATGACAGGAAAATGTTAGAACACCACCTGCCTCATCAAAAGCATCAGCCCTCTCCCACCATCCACCATGCAAGAAATAGGAAAGCTCCAAAGAGACCATGATCTATATACCATTCTGTACCAAAAATTATTTCATTGATTTTCTTTGTGACTTGAGTATTGCTGCCCAGGGATCATGTTACTGGGTTGATATCCTAAGGGCTGAGCTATAGATCTACTGATGCAAATTCAAGTCCCATCACAGATTACTAGAGAATGTAAATTTAACTAATTACATAATTCTTTTAAAATGCTAACGTTAGTGATAACAACTTCATGAAACCTGGATTACTGGTTAATAAAAATCTGGTTCATAGACCCTGAAATATAAACTTCTAAAATTGATAATCCCAGTTGTAACTTTCAAAGAGCAACAATTAGTAAATCTTTCAATAGCCCGTGGCAGTGAGGGTTTTTGGGATCATCTTCAAATAGCTGGATAAGAGATGCAAAATCGATGTCTCACTGCCTCAGTAAAACAGCCACCATAATCAAGAACTTCCCCCATCCTGGACATTCTCCCTTCTTCCCCCTCCCAAAGGCAGAAGAAACAAAAGCCTGAAAATATGTTCTACCAGGCTCAAGGACAATTTCTATCCTGCTGATATATTACCATCGAATGTCTTGTCTTTGTATAATGAGGTAGACTCTTGAACTCAGAGTAAATATATTATCAAAGTGGGCAAATTGAGATTCATTTTCTTGCAGGCATTTACAGGAAAGTAAAGAAATGTAAGAGAATTAATGAAAAAATCACCTCATGATCTACCTTACTCAGCACTTGCACTTTGTAGTCTCTATGCATTACACCTTCTCTGTGCCTTTATTCAGCACTCTGTGCAGAAGCTTTTCTACTGTACCTTGGGACATGTGATCATAATAAATTAATAAACCAATAAAGATGCCCCCACTATCAGAAGGGTGTGATAGGCTCATAGAGACGGGGAAGGAAGAATCAATTGAACTGGCGTTGCTGAATTTGTCATTTGAATTTGACCTGAAATATTAACTCCTTTTCTCTTTCCATAAACAGCGACTCATTCACTAAGTGCTTCCATCATTTTCCGTTTTTGTTTTGATGACCCGGTGACTTTGGTTAACTCATCAGCTGCTTGAGTTTTGAGGATGAGATGTGACGATGGTCGTGTACAGCAGTGAGCATTTTCTTATATTACAGTAGGCTAAGGTAAGTTATAACCTTTTACACACATTCCATCTACATAGGTACTCTAAGTGGTCCATGGTAGCGTAGTGTTTTGTGCAACTCTATGAGAGCTTGGGGTATCCTGGAGTTCAGAGTTCAATTCCCACAGTCCAAAGAGGTACCGGTTTGCAGGTTAATTGGCCATTGTAAACTGTCCTGTGATTAGGCTAGTGTTAAATAGGTGGGTTGCTGTATGGTGCTACTTGTTGAACTAGAAGAACCTGTCCCATGCTGTATCTCTAAATAAATAAATGGCATCTCAGTATTGGAGGAGGAAGTGGCAACAGTAAACCTTTTGCAGATCTAACACCATAACTTGAACTTTGCCAGGTATGGATCAATAGGCAACAATTAAAGTAACTAGTTCCTTTCCATACGGTCTGTCAGTATCTTTTGGTTGTGACATGAAACTTATCTACATGCCAACTCTCTTGGTGGAAACAACAGATCTCATGATGCTATTTTGAAAAGAAAGAGAGCTTTTCCTAGCATCGAAGCGAATGCACATCCTTCTTGCAGTATCACTAAAGAAATGCTTCACCTGCCTATTCACTTCGTTCCTCTCCTCCATTCAGGACCCTAAACAGTTCTTTAAAGCAAGGCAACACCTCACCTGCAAAGCTGTTGGGGGGTCATCTATTGTATCTGGTACACTGAATGTGGCCTCGTCTACATTGGTCTGACCCGATGTTAATTGGGCGACCGCTTTGTTCAGCACCTCTACTTCATCCAAAAGAAGCAAAATTTTCCAGTGGCCAACCATTTTAATACTTATCTCCATTCCCATTCTGACATGTCAGTTTATGGCCTCCTCCTCTGCCATGATGCGGCCCCTCTCAAGTTAGGGGAGCAACACCTCATATTCTGTCCAGGTATCCTGAAAAGTGATGGCATGACTATTGATCTCTCCTTCCTATAATTTTTCCCTTGCCACTTCTTCTATTTTCCACTCTGGCCTCTTACTTTTTCTCTTCACCTGCATTATACACCCACTGGCACCCCTCGTCCTTTCCTTTCTCCCCTGGTCCATGCTCCTCACCTATCAGATGTCTCCCAGCTTCTTACTTCATTTCCCTTCCCCCATCCACCTGGCTTCACCCGTCACCTTTTAGCTTGTCTTCCTTCCTCTCCCTCTATCTTCTTATTCTGACATCTTCCCCCTTCCTTTCCAGACTTGAAGAAAAGTCTTGGCCCAAAATGTCGACTGTTGACTCATTTCGATAGATGCCGCCTGACCTGCTGAGTTCCTCCAGCATTTTGTATTTGTTGCTCATTAAAGACGAAGCTGGAGCCTCTGGGATCTTATGATTATTTCCTACAACCGCATATTGAAAGCTGTGGAGCATCTCACGTGAAGTGTGATTCAATGTATAAATGAAGGTCCAAATTGCAACACGTTTGGTCTCTTGTGTCTCCATTTGTACAAAGCTCTTTTTCACAATTAAAATGTTGCTTTTCGAAAGCATGAGATTAGACACTGGCTCCATCAAAATTTCTTCTTAAATTAAAATGAAGTGTTGTCAGGCGAGACGTCATTGTATAATAAGTTGAAGCCCTTGGACAGTTTAATCAACACAGAATTAATTATTCAAATAGCATCAAGGCAACAACACCTATCCCTGAAAGTAAAACTATGTTTTTCTTCAATGAAGTTGGTCTTGGGCAGTGTTGTTAACTATTGTACGTTTAGATTCTATAAAATTTTGTTACTTCCAACTGCCTCATGGAGTTGAATAGACATATTCCTGTCTCCAATCTTTTTTTTCTGAAGTTGATCATGGTATTTATTATCTGCTAAGGAGGAGAGACTAGGTGAATAAATATCAATTGCATGGAAACCAGGACCATCAAGGAATTAAATTCAGAATCCTTTTAATATCACTGGCTTATGTTGTGAAATTTGTTGTTTTGTGCAGCAGTGCAATATAATATATAAAAAGTACTGTAGGAAATATAAATTAAAACATTAAAATAAATAAATAGTAGAAAAAAGAGTAAGAATAGTGAGGTTTTGTTCATAGGTTGGTTCATTGTCCTTTCAGAAATCTGATGGCAGAGGGCAAGAAGCATTTCCTAAATTCTTGAGTATGTCTTCAGGCTCCTGTGCCTCCTCTCTGACAGCAGTAATGAGAAGACAACAAGGAGGATTAGCATTCCAATACAGGATCTTTGCAAAATATTCTTGGCCCTTCATTCCCATGAATTCGGTCCTGATGGGCAGGCTCAGGCTTGGTGGGCAAGCTCAAGGACAGCTTCTACCCGACTTTTAGAACACCTTGAATAGATTACTTAACAAAAAAATCTGAGTTAGAATCTGGTTGTATCACCAGCATGCTGTATGCCATGAAATTTGCTGACTTTGTGGCAGCAATACAATGCAATATATAATAATAGAGAACAAAAACTGCGAATTACGATAAGTATATATATTACATAGTTAAAATAAACTAGTAGTGCAAAAATAGAAATAAAAAGTAGTGAGGTAGTGTTCATGGATTCAATGTCTATTCAGAAATTGGATGGCAGAAGGGAAGAAGTTGTTCCTGAATTGTTGAGTGTGTGCCTTTCAGGCTTCTGTATCTCCTTTCTGATGGAACAAGGCATCATCTGGGTGACGAGGGTCCTTAATGATAAACGCTTATAATAATGAACTTTTGATCTTTCAATCTACCTCGTCATGGCCTTGGCACTTTATATATTAACTTACAGTGCACCTTCTCAGTAACTGTGGCACTATATTCCAGTCATGTTGCAGAGTTTCACCCAAAACCTTGACAATTCCTTTCCTTCCACATATGCTGCTTGACCTGCTGAGTTCTTCCAGCAGATAGGTGCTCCAGCATCTTCGGTCTCTTGTGTCTACACTATATTCTGCATCATTTTGCTTTTGTTTTTGTACTACCTCAATATACTTGTGTAAGGAATAATTGTCTGGATGGCATGAAAACAAAGGCTTTTCATTGTATTTTATTACTTGTGTTAATAATAAACCAAGTACCAATGATCAAGAATCCTCAGAGATTTGAAGTAGAATATTGAAATCAATTTAAAAAGCTGTTCATGGTTAGTCCTGACGAAGGGTCTCGGCCTGAAACGTCGACTGCACCTCTTCCTATAGATGCTGCTTGGCCTGCTGCGTTCACCAGCAACTTTGATGTGTGTAACCATGAAACTATTTGTTTTATAAAAATAACACTAAAAAAATTGGTTTGTTAATATCTTTTCTCCGATTCTTGAGACTTTGGCGAAAACATGTCCCACTAAGAAAAGTGCTGATTCTGTTGAAAATCAATAACATTTTTTAATTTAAAATAATCAGGGTTGATTATCTGAGGGTCTTTTGAACAAATGCAACATTTTTTCATATGTTTGTTTTTAATCTTATAAATTATATGATTACATGATAGCCCAGAACCCACGAAATCAGTTGTCCTCAGACAAGAGATTATCATTTCAATTTGATAAAAAAGTGTGAAAAAATTATTTAATATGTATAATATATATGCCAGATGAAAGAGTACAGTGAAAAACCTCTTTAAAACTAAAAGCAGTGAACTTTCAAAAATATTAACTCTTATTTTGTGGTTGCTCAAAACATGTCCCAACTTTTCGTCAACACTGTCAGATATTTATTTTAAAAAAAGCAATAAAATCAGGCAACCACATGGTCAGCTATATTCCTGAGGACCCCCTTTCCACCCTCCACAACTGCTAAATGCAACAAGGTCAAACAAGCTCCTGTAATTTTGCTATTTTTCAATATTTATTGATGTTGCTACTGTCTCTTTTGTATAGAAAGAATTATTTTAAATTATAACATAAGTTTATGCATTTTCAGTAGAGGCTAGAGGCAGCTAGCAACAGAAGGAAAACAAGATGGCTCCTGTATACAACTCGTGCATGTCATGTGAAAAAGTGTGTTTTTATCACCAGTGTCAGATGTCAAAACCATCAGGTTTTCTGTCTGACAGTGGTGACACATAGTTTGACAGTGTTGACAAAACATCCAAATCATCCTCAGTGGAAGCTTGAATATAATTTATGATCACAGTGAGTAGTAATATAAGACCATAAGACAGGAGAGAAGAAGTCGGCCATTCAGCCCATCGAGTCTGCTCCGCCATTTTATCATGAGCTGATCCATTCTCCCATTTAGTCCCACTCCCCCGCCTTTTCACCATAATCTTTGATGCCCTGGCTACTCAGTTACCTATCAATCTCTGCCTTAAATACACCCAATGACTTGGCCTCCACTGCTGCCCGTGGCAACAAATTCCATAGATTCACCACCCTCTGACTAAAAAAATTTCTTCGCATTTCTGTTCTGCATGGGCACCTTTCAATCCTTAAGTCATGCCCTCTTGTACTACACTCCCCCATCATGGGAAACAACTTTGCCACATCCACTCTGTCCATGCCTTTCAACATTCGAAATGTTTCTATGAGGTCTCCCCTCATTCTTCTAAACTCCACAGAATACAGTCCAAGAGCGGACAAACGTTCCTCATATGTTAACCCTCTCATTCCCTCTCATATGGCTTGAAATGTTTCATTAACCTCTTTATTTATAATATACAGAATTTCAACTTTATTTCTTCCACACACAGGCCTACAATATTTCCGCTATATATATATTCCCAATGACTAAAACCATAAATGAATTTAGTTGCACCATTTCATAATCACTTTATAAAATTTCACCAAATTAAACATAATTAAATTCATCATAATTCCATTAAATTCTGACCTTCCTTTTATGTATTTTAGGAAGCTATGGCTAGGCAGCAGCTATCAGTGGAGGAGCAAAGGAGAAGAAACAGGGATACCAAAAAATGCAGAGAGAAAAAATATCTAGTGAGCCAGAGTTGAAAGAGGAATACCTGAGAAAGGAATAGCAAAGATAGAAGAAGAGAGTAGAGGATGGGAAGATAAAAACTATCAGTGATTTGAATGAAAGGGAAAAGAGGGAGGCGGAGAAGATGGCGGCGCGACGCAGCGCGCACAGCCTCTCCGGTGATGAATATTTGTTATATGTCAAATTGGAGGCCGTGCACAATTCTGATTTGAGGGAGGAACATGACAGCACGGAGGAACATCTGGTGAAACTTCTGAAATGCCCGCTGCGCTGCCGCTGCTACTGTGTGATCCGAAATCTCCGGAGGGGAAGGCCCCGAATCCTTGGCTTTGCCTGTTGCTTGGCGGCTGGGGCCGGGGTCGAAGCGCTCGGCAGAGATGATGCTCGGTGCTCGGTGTAGGAGGGCTGGTCGGAGGCTCTAAGTTTTCGGACGGACTCAGAGTCGGTCTGTGGTCGGGTGCTTCCAGGATACTGCATCGGCAAGTTTGCGGCGCTGGAAGCTCATGGCAGGGAGAGTTTCTTCCTTCTACTGTCTGCATGAGATGTTGGGGCTATCGGGACTTTGAGACCTTTTTTTACTGTGCTCATGGACAGCTCTTATCAAATTACGGTATTGCTTTGCACTGTTGTAACTATATGTTATAATTATGTGGTTTTTGTCAGCTTTAGTCTTGGTCTGTCTTGTGTTTCTGTGATGTCATACTGGAGGAACATTGCATAATTTTTTAATGCACGCATACAATACTGAGTGTCCTCATAATCTAATCAAATCTAATCTAATCTAAGAGAAAGGCATGGAAATGTAGACAGCAAGAATCAAGAGAGCATAAGAGAGATCTGATGGAGGAAATGGAGCAGGAACCCCAGAGTGGTCCTGATGGGACTACGACAGATATATCTGCTGGTGTCATTAATTGTGGAGATTGGCTTGCAGTCATTTATGACCAAAATTGGTGGTTAGAAAAAGCTGTCACTGTGGATGCTCATCAACAAGATGTTCAAGTGGAGTTTCTCCACCCTCATGGGCCCAACACGCGCTTCCATCCAAAATGAAGTGGAAAGGATATGTGCTTCGTACCAGTTGAAGATATTCTGGTCAAACTGATGGAGCCATCATCACCGGGTCGTGCAAGCAGGATGAGGGAGATCTTCTGCTGAAGTCATGGACTTCATAGAGGAGGAGCATATTAAACGTCTACTTCCTGAAAATGCTGACTGAATGTTTTCGAAAATTTTCAAGCCCAGAAATGGATGGAATTTTTTTTTAGTTCCTGGTGTGTTTACTGATGTTTATGCTTAAACAACACAGTTGGACTGTAGTTTTTATTTTACTGTTTACAGTTGTTGTTAATATTTACAGAAAGATAAAATGTACATGACAAATTGTTATTTGTTGTACCAAATAGTTAAATAAAGTTGTTAAGCAAGAAAGCATTGGCTTGAGTGGTGAAAAGGTTGGAAATGTTTGCTGTAATTAGGCCACTGCCACCACCGTCAGGTCTCAGTCACCACCGTCAGATGGAACTTCCTGTGTTTTAAATTAATATGCTTACAATCTGTTCCTCCAAAACAGTTGATTTATTAAAGTAATTGTCTCTTTAAAATTAAAAATATGTTTTTATGTCCAAAGTTGTTACTTTGTATATTTAATGCTAATGATAAAAGTTGCATGATGTAAGGGTTTTTAAAAGAGTACACATGAAATAGTATAAAAAATGAACAAAACTGAATATTCAACGCTTAACAGCATATATGTGTACCTATGGTGTACACACAATGATTTAGAAGCTCTAAATCGATATAAGGTGAAATAAATAGGAATTATTAGCTTTTTATGGTATCTGACTGTGTTGACAAAAGCTAAGTAATGACAGGAAAAACATATTTTATGAAAAAATTACAAAATCAGGAGGTTGCACAGAAATTGGCGGAAGGAGAGAGAGCAGCGCGCCGTGCATGCGCAGCCCTCCGGTGAAAAATGATATTGTATCCGTTAAATAGGGGCCGTGGACAATTCTGATTTGATGGAGATGGACGTGAAAGCACAGAGGAACACCTGGAGAAATTTCTGAAACGCTCCTTTGCTGCTGTCGTTACTGCGTGGTCAGGAATCTTCCGGAAGGAAGGCCTCAAAATCCCCGGCTTTGCCTGCTGTTGGCGACCGAGATTGAGGTCGAATCATTTGGACAGAGATGGCGCTCAGTACTCGGTGTTGGAGAGCTGATTCGGAGGCTCAAAGTTTTCAGATGACTCAGGGACAGATTGTGGTCGGGCATGACAGGGAGAGTTTTTTTTCCTTCTCCCATCTGCGTGAGATGTGGGACATTTGAGAGACTTTGAACTTTGTACTGTGTTCATGGACTGTTCTTCATCAAGTCATGGTACTGTTGCACTGTTGTAACTATATGTTATAATTTTGTGGTTTTGTCAGTTTTTTCAGTCTTGGTCTGTCCTGTGTTTTGTGATATCACACCGGAGGAAATATTGTCTCATTTCTTAATGCATGCATTACTAAATGACAATAAAAGAGGACTGCATGT
Source organism: Mobula hypostoma (assembly GCF_963921235.1). Lineage (NCBI taxonomy): Eukaryota > Metazoa > Chordata > Chondrichthyes > Myliobatiformes > Myliobatidae > Mobula > Mobula hypostoma. The sequence goes on from NC_086103.1 coordinate 1,690,635, forward strand.
CTTCATAATCTAAAAAAAATTGCTTGAATGCTGAGACCTTATTCTATAAACATATAAGTTTAGATTTCTTAACATGTATTTTTTTTTTCTTTTCAAAATTAAAACCTGTTTTATCCAAATTCTCAAGAATCAGTGTTTTGTTAGTATAAACCAACTGCAGTTGGTCTGGCCTTCCTGTGAGCCTACGTTCACACAAGTGATTGAATTTCCCAGCACCTCAGCCCAGACCGGTGGCATGGCAATGGAATAGTTATTGTAATGCTGTTACAGTGCCAGCAGTCTGGGTTCAATTCTGCCAGTGTCCATAAAGAGTTTATATGTCCTCTCCAAGACCACTTGGGTTTTCTCCCATTGCAGTGGCTGTTTAATTTTATCAGGAGTTTGAGAAGTAGAATAGCTTTATTAAAATTAAAACCCGCACAATTAGTTAAATGGAAAAAAAAGGATTTGTTTTCCTGTGTGGTTTTTCAAAAGCTTCTGTTAATATTAGATGTAGGTATATTAGAAGTCTACATTCCCCTTGGATTCAGAAGTCTACATTCAAACCCTATACTCATGACATGTGCAGAAATCTAAGATAATGCTTCCAGGAATCACTGAGCAAGAGGTCCACCAGCTTCTTGATAAGTTAGGACAAGGTCCTGTTTTGAAGATGACAAAGAGTTACCCTGATAATCTCGAGATTCTGCAGATGCTGGCAATCCAGAACAACACACACAACATGCTGGAGGAACTCAACAGGTCAGACAGCATTTATGGAAAAGAATAAATAGATGACGTTTTGATCAAAGAACCTTCATCACTGTTATATGGTGGTTGTCCATTGTGTTTGACAATGGCAGGGGAGTTTTTTAAACTGGAAAAGTCATTGCACTATGGCAGTTCCACTCTTTCGAACTCAGAAGTCAGGATCCAGTAGTACAAATGAGTGTCATAAACTGGAGTCTTCCTTAGTTTCAGTGGATGATCGTAAACTCTTCTGAATCTTGTCATGGCCTTCAATCTCAACTGAACGTTACAGTACCACCTTCCTGGCCATTGGATCTGTCAGTAGATCTTATCCGCCCAGTCCACTGGATTTGACTTTGCATGCTATGACAGGCATGTCTGTATCTCACTAGGGTATGAGGCCGCTAGCTACCCTCAGCTGGTTTAGCCCCCCTGTCAAAGTTATGCAACAGTGCGTGGCCACTGTTGTGGTTAGTTGGAGCCACAGGTGAGAGCTGAGTTTCCTCTGGGGACCAAAAGTGAGGAAGCTGCCCCTGGAATGGACATGACAAGCTCCTTCACCAGAGGTGCTACCTGTCCCTGGACACCCCATACACCTATATACTGTAGAACAATGCCTGCACCACACAGAGCAGGACACACACTTCCAGTTACAGTAGGCTATGAAGGAAGGGAGAAGAGATGGGGTGGGGAGAAGATTGACAAAGTAAATACTAGAAATGATATAGGTTTCAACTGCACCTTCGTAAACACATGGACTGGGAGAAGATTGTTGTGCACTAAGTTGCTGGCTTGTTTCCAAGTGTCAGTGGCCACTTGGTTAGGAACAAGAATGTACCCAATAAAGTGGCCGCTGGAATGGAACACGGTGTGGTCTTCCGCTGCTGCAACCCATCCACTTCAAGATTCAATGTGTTATGCATTCAGAAATGCTGCACAACATTGTTGTAATGTGTGGTTATTTAAATTACTGTTGCCTTCCTGTCAGCTTTAAACAGTCTGGCCATTCTTCTCTGACCTTTCTCATTAACTAGACACTTTCACCCACAGAATTGCTGCTCACTGCATCTTTATCCAGGATGGATTCCTGTCACAGTATGTGGACAGGCCAACTAGGGGGAATGCCATACTAGATCTAGTACTAGGTAATAAACCGGGTCAGGTCACAGATCTTTCAGTGGGTGAGCATCTGGGGGACAGTGACCACCGCTCCCTGGCCTTTATAATTATCATGGAAAAGGATAGAATCAAAGAGGACAGGAAAATTTTTAATTGGGGAAAGGCAAATTATGAGGCTATAAGGCTAGAACTTGCGGGTGTTAATTGGGATGATGTTTTTGCAGGGAAATGTACTATGGACATGTGGTCGATGTTTAGAGACCTCTTGCGGGATGTAAGGGATAAATTTGTCCCGGTGAGGAAGATAAAGAATGGCAGGGTGAAGGAACCATGGGTGACAAGTGAGGTGGAAAATCTAGTCAGGAGGAAGAAGGCAGCATACATGAGGTTTAGGAAGCAAGGATCAGATGGGTCTATTGAGGAATATAGGGAAGCAAGAAAGGAGATTAAGAAGGGGCTGAGGAGAGCAAGAAGGGGGCATGAGAAGGCCTTGGTGAGTAGGGTAAAGGAAAACCCCAAGGCATTCTTCAATTATGTGAAGAAAAAAAGGATGACAGGAGTGAAGGTAGGACCGGTTAGAGATAAAGGTGGGAAGATGTGTCTGGAGGCTGTGGAAGTGAGCGAGGTCCTCAATGAATACTTCTCTTCGGTATTCACCAATGAGAGGGAACTTGATGACTGTGAGGACAATATGAGTGAGGTTGATGTTCTGGAGCATGCTGATATTAAGGGAGAGGAGGTGTTGGAGTTGTTAAAATACATTAGGACAGATAAGTCCATGAGGCCTGACGGAATATTCCTCAGGCTGCTCCACGAGGCGAGAGAAGAGATTGCTGAGCCTCTGGCTAGGATCTTTATGTCCTCGTTGTCCATGGGAATGGTACCGGAGGACTGGAGGGAGGCGAATGTTGTTCCCTTGTTCAAAAAAGGTAGTAGGGATAGTCCGGGTAATTATAGACCAGTGAGCCTTATGTCTGTGGTGGAAAAGCTGTTGGAAAAAATTCTTAGAGATAGGATCTATAGGCATTTAGAGAATCATGGTCGGATCAGGGACAGTCAGCATGGCTTTGTGAAGGGCAGATCGTGTCTAACAAGCCTGATAGAGTTCTTTGAGGAGGTGACCAGGCATATAGATGGGGGTAGTGTAGTGGATGTGATCTATATGGATTTTAGTAAGGCATCTGACAAAGTTCCACATGGTAGGCTTATTCAGAAAGTTAGAAGGCATGGGATCCAGGGAAGTTTGGCCAGGTGGATTCAGAATTGGCTTGCCTGCAGAAGGCAGAGGGTGGTGGTGGAGGGAGTACATTCAGATTGGAGGATTGTGACTAGTGGTGTCCCACAAGGATCTGTTCTGGGACCTCTACTTTTCATAATTTTTATTAATGGCCTGGATGTTGGGGTAGAAGGATGGGTGGGCAAGTTTGCAGATGACACAAAGGTTGGTGGTGTTGTAGATAGTGTAGAGGATTGTCAAAGATTGCAGAGAGACATTGATAGGATGCAGAAGTGGGCTGAGAAGTGGCAGATGGAGTTCAACCCGGAGAAGTGTGAGGTGGTACACTTTGGAAGGACAAACTCCAAGGCAGAGTACAAAGTAAATGGCAGGATACTTGGTAGTGTGGAGGAGCAGAGGGATCTCGGGGTACATGTCCACAGATCCCTGAAAGTTGCCTCACAGGTGGATAGGGTAGTTAAGAAAGCTTATGGGGTGTTAGCTTTCATAAGTCGAGGGATAGAGTTTAAGAGTCACGATGTAATGATGCAGCTCTATAAAACTCTGGTTAGGCCACACTTAGAGTATTGTGTCCAGTTCTGGTCACCTCACTATAGGAAGGATGTGGAAACATTGGAAAGGGTACAGAGGAGATTTACCAGGATGCTGCCTGGTTTAGAAGGTATGCATTATGATCAGAGATTAAGGGAGCTAGGGCTTTACTCTTTGGAGAGAAGGAGGATGAGAGGAGACATGGTAGAGGTGTACAAGATAATAAGAGGAATAGATAGAGTGGATAGCCAGCACCTCTTCCCCAGGGCACCACTGCTCAATACAAGAGGACATGGCTTTATGGTAAGGGGTGGGAAGTTCAAGGGGGATATTAGAGGAAGATTTTTTACTCAGAGAGTGGTTGGTGCGTGGAATGCACTGCCTGAGTCAGTGGTGCAGGCAGATACACTAGTGAAGTTTAAGAGACTACTAGACAGGTATATGGAGGAATCTAATGTGGGGGCTTATATGGGAGGCAGGGTTTGAGGGTCGGCACAACATTGTGGGCCAAAGGGCCTGTACTGTGCTGTACTATTCTATGTTCTATGTTTATCTTTTTTTTGCACTATACTCTATAAACCCTAGAGGATGTTAGATGTGAAAATCCCAGGAGATCAGCAGTTTCTGAGATACTCAAGCCACCCCCTCTGGCACCAACAATCATTCCACTGTGAAAGTCATTTACATTACATTCCTTCCCCATTCCAATATTCCATCCAAACAACAACTGAAGCTTTTGACCACGTCTACATTCTTTGATGTATTGAGTTGTTGCAACATAATTGGCTGGTTAGATATTTGCATTAATGAGCAGATGTACTTAATAAAGTGGCCAGTAAGAGTACATTGCAATAATGATAACACTTCAGAACTATTTAATAAGCAGTCAAGCACCATTGAATTATTTTTATTTAATCATTCGTTGGTATGGACATCACTGGCAATGTAGATGCAGCGGCCTCCAACCTTCCTTTTTTGCCATGGACCACTACCATTAACCAACAGTTCCTTCGACCCAGGATAGGAACCCCTGATCTAATGCTATTTTCCTTAAACCGAGAAGGTAATCAAAATTCAACCACATGGGTCTTGATGAAGGATCTTGGCCTGAAATGTTGAATATTACTTTTTCCTCTATTGATGCTGTAGGACCTGTTGAGTTCCTCCAGCATTATGTGTGTGTTGCTCAGGGATTCAGGTGGGGGATGGGGAATTGGGAGAAGACCGAATGACATTTGGGCCACAAAGTCCTTTCCTGTAGTAAATAAGAAGTCTGTTTGTGAGAATCTGTTAGTTTTATGGTCATTAATTTGTTGCCACAAGCGGTTGTGGAGGCCAAGTCATTGGGTGTATTTAAGGCATAGATAGATAGGTTATTGATTAACCACGGTATCAAAGGGTATGTGGAGAAGGCAGGGGAGTGGGGATGACTGGAAGAATTGGATCAGCCCATGATTGAATGGCAGACCAGACTCGATGGGCTGAATGGCCTACTTCTGTTCCTATATCATATGGTCTTATTATTGATGTAATGTCTATTTATTGAAACAGAATTATGATTTATTTAATTACTTGATGCTGAACACCCCTGAAACTGTAAAAAAAAACAAACTGCTGGAGGAACTCCATGTGTCAGGCGGTATCTATGGATACAGAATGTATCCACATCAATATTTCAAGTTGGAACTTGCAGCAGAGTATTTGCAGTCTCTAGCTTCCTGAGAGCACTGGTGAGATTTATACTCAATAGTTCAGCCTTCAGCTGCATGTTTATTAACTTAAGCATCCAATATTGAATTGTCCAACTAGTGTTCAAATTTCAAAATAAATTTATCTTAATTATGTGTATGTTACCATATACTACCTTGAGATTCAGTGACTGATTGGCAGGAGGCGAAAAGCAGGAATAAAAGGAGCTTTTACTGGTTGTCTGGTGATAACTAGTGGTGTTCCACAGGGGCCTGTGCTGGGATCGATTCTTTTTACTTTATATGTCAATGATTTGGATGATGGAATCGATGGCTTTGTTGCAAAGTTTGCAGATGATATGAAGATTGGTGAAAGAGCAGGTAGTTTTGAGGAAGTAGAGAGGCTATGGAAGGACTTAGAAGAATGGGCAAAGAAGTGGCAGATGGAATACAGTGTTGGGAAATGTCTGGTCATGCACTTTGGTAGAAGAAATGAAAGAGTTGACTATTTCCAAAATGAAGAGAAAAATCTGAGGCACAGAGGGACTTGGGAATCCTTGTGCAGGATTCCCTAAAGGTTTATTTGCAGGTTGAGTGTGTGGTGAAGAATGCAATTTCGATGTTAGCATTAATTTCAGGAAGACTGAAATATAAAAGCAAGGATGTAATGTTGAGACTCTACAAAGCACTGACATGGCCTCACTTGGAGTATTGTGAGCAGTTTTAGGCCCTGTATCTTCAAAAGGATGTGCTAAAACTAGAGAGAGTTCAAAGGAGGCTCACAAAAATGATTCGAGGATTGAACAGCTTGTCATACGAAGACAGTTGGATGGCTCTAGGCCTGTATTCATTGAAATTCAGAAGATTAAAGTGTGATTTAATCGCAACCTATGGAATGGTGAAAGGCCTTGGTAAAATGGATGTGGAGAGAATGATTCCTATGGTGGAAGAGTCTAAGACCAAAGGACACAGCCTCAGAATAGAGAGGCATCCTTTTTGAACAGAGAGCAGGAAGTGTTTCTTTAGCCAGAGAGTGCTGAATCTGTGGAATTCATTGCCATGTGACACTGTAGAGGCCAAGTATTTATATATATTTAAGGTAGATACCGATAGATTCTTGATTGGTCAGGGCATGAAAAGGAATGGGAGGAGGGAAGGAGACTGGGGCTGAGAGGAAAAATGGATCAGCTCTGATGAAGTGGTAGAACAGACTGAATGGGCCAATGGCCTAATTCTGCTCTCATATCTTATGGTCATATTGTTCTATGGTTCTACCTGATGGTAGTAGTGAGAAGAGCACGTGGACAAGATAGACAGGGCCTTGGATGCTGCTTTCTTGTGGAAGCACTCCCTGTGAATGTACTCTGTGGTGGGGAATGCTTTTCTGTGATGGACTGCACTATATCCACCAGTTCCTATAGCCTTTTCAATTCCTGAAATATGAGGTTTCCATACCAGTCTGTGATGTAACCAGTTAGGATACTTTCCACTGCACATTTATACAAGTTTTTTAAAGTTTTCAGCAACATGCTGTATCTATGAAAACTCCTAAGGAAGCAGAGACACTGTCATGTCTTCTTTGTGATGACACTTAGGTGCTGGACCCAAGATAGATCCTCTGATATGCTGATGTGAAGGATTTTAAAGCTATTGATATCTCTGTATAAAAACTACTTACTTCTGCCTTAAGTTAGCTGTCTGTAACATTGGCTCACTTATTTTACCCACTCCATTAGCACACCATAACACGCTGTACACAACATATCACATTTCATTGTCACCCATTCACTCTCCCCAGTTAATAACTTGTTCCCACACCAATGTTGGCTTCAACCTGTCACAGACACTACTCATCGCTCCCCCATCTTTCTTTGCAAAAAAGTATGATTTTTTCTCTCCTTTCCAGTTCTGACAAAGAGAGTTCAACTTATAATATTGTTTTGTGTAATGCAGATGGTATCTGAACAACTGAGTGTCTCCAACATTTCCAATTGTTTTAGATTCAGCAGTCGTGTTTTGAATTTTATTTAACTTGATGACTATGCAACCTGAGAATAACCACATGCGTAACCCTTTCTTTCATTTTAGAAAACTGAGAATTTACACACACACACACACACAGATACACACACACACACACACACACACACACACGCACACACACACACATACACACACACACACACTCGCACACACAGACACACAGACACACACACTCACACACACTCACACACACAGACACACACACACACACACACTCACACACACAGACACACACACACACACACACACACACACACACACACACACACACACACACACACATAAAACTAGGGTGCCTAAGCCTCTTGCACGGTACTGTATTTGTCAATGTGGAGCGGATAGTGAGTTTGTAAATCTGGCAGGAGCATAGAAAGTTGGGAATGGTGAGCGTGGAGAACCGTGGGAGAGGTGTGGAACAGCTGGCACAAAAGAAATGCTAGGGATGGGGAGTGTTGCAAGTGCAAGCACACGCAGCCCTGAGACACCAGGCAAGGTTATTTGATTCCAAACAATTAGGTTTTTAACCATTACAGAATATCTCTCTGGTGTTTCCTGCTCCCTACACTTGCCCTTTCTCTTTTCCCAACCATGATTATGTTCTCCCTGCACCCTTCCCACTCTCAGTCCACAATAGAGACCCATACCAGAATCAGCTTTATCATCACTCAATGTATGTCATGTTTTTTTTTGTGGCAGAAGTACAGTGCAATATATAAAATTACTGCAACACTGTGCAAATATATTAGGCCCCCTACCTATATATAACAAAAAACATTATGGGGATCATATATAGGCCTCCAAATAGTAGCCAAGATGTGGGGTTGAGATTGCAAAGCAAGATAGAAAGGGCATGTAATAATGGTAATGTCACAATTGTAATGGGGGACTTCAATATGCAAGGGGATTGGGAAAATTAGATCGGTGTCAAATCACAAGGGAGAAAATTTGTAGAATGTTTTTTAGAGCAACTTGTGCTTGAGCCTGCTAGGGGAAAGACTAACTTAAATTAAGTGTTGTGTAATAACCCAGATCTTATGAGGGAGCTTAATGTAAAGGAACCCTTCGGAGGCAGTAAACATAATATGATTGAATTCATACTGCAATTTGAGAGGGAGAAGCAGAAGTCACATGTATTAGCATTGCAATGAAATGTAAGGAATTAAAGAAGCATAAGGAAGGAGCTTGTTGTGGTGGATTGGAGGAGGATACTGGCAAAGGTAACAGCAGAGCAGAGGTAGCTGAAGTCTCTGGGAATAGTTCACAAGGCACAGGATAGATACATCCCACAGAAGTTGTTTTCAAATGGCAAAGCTAGGCAACCATGTTTGACAAGGAAAGTTAAGGACTGCATAAAAGCCAAGGACAGGGCATATAAGGTAACAAAAGTGAGTGGGAAGTTTGATGATGGTACAAAGATTGGTGGAGGGGCAGGTCGTGTTGAGCAAACAGGTAGGATGCAGAAGGACTTAAAGAGATTAGGAGAATGGGCAAGAAAATGGCAAATGAAATACAATGTTGGAAAATGCATAGTCATGCACTTTGGTAGTAGAAATAAATGTGCAGACTATTTTCTAAGCAAGGAGAAAATCCAAGAATCTGAGATGCAGAGGGACTTTGGAGTCCTTGTGCATACACCCTGAAGGTTAACTTGTAGGTTGAGTCGGCGGTAAGGAAGGCAAATGCCACGTTAGCATTCGTTTCAAGAGGTCTAGAGTATAAGAGCAAGGATGTGATGTTAAGGCTTTATAAGGCACTGGTGAGGTCTCACCTTGAATATTGTGAACAGCTTTGGGCCCCTCATCTTAGAAAAGACGTGTTGGCATTGAAGAGGGTTCAGAGCAGATTCACAAGGATGATTCTAGGAATAAAAGGGTTATCATACTGTATAAGGAATGTTTGATGGCTCTGGGTCTGTACTCACTGGAATTCAAAAGGATGAGGGGGGATCTCACTGAAACCTTTCGAATATTGAAAGGCCCAGACAGAGTAGATGTGGAAAGGGTGTTTCCCATGGCGGGAGAGTCCAGGACAAGAGGGCACAGCCTCAGGATGGAGGGGTGTCCATTCAAAACAGAGATGTGGAGAAATTTGTTTTGCCAGAGGATGGTGAATTTGTGGAATTCATTGCCCATGCAGCTGTGGAGACCAGGTCGTTGGGTATATTTAAGGTGGAGATTGATAGGTTCTTGATTGGAAAATGGCATCAAAGGTTACAGGGAGAGGCCCGGGAATTAGGGTTGAGGAGGCGATTAAAAAAAGTGAGGATCAGTCATGATTGAATGGCGGAGCAGACTTGATGGGCCAGATGGCCTAGTTCTGCTCCTATCTCTTATGATTTTAATGTCTTATGATTGGGAAGCTTTTAAAATCCAACAGAAGAAATTCTTCAAATGCTGCAAAACCTGAGCAAAAGACACAAAATGCTAAGGAGCTCAGCAGTCAGTCAGCATCTGTGGAGCGGAATATTCAGTCACATCTTTGTGTCAAGACCCATCATCTGGACTGAAAAGGAAGGTGCAGAAGCCAGAATGAGTTGAGTGGAATGGAAGGAGTACAAGCTGACAGGTGAAAGGTGAAGCCGGGTGAGGGGGAAGGTAAGGTGTGTGGGAGTGGGGACATAAGAAACTGGGAGGTGATAGGTGGAAGAGTAAAGGGCTGAAGAGAAATAATCTAATAGAGCAAAGGACCATGGAAGAAAGGGAAAAAGGAGGGGAACCTGAGGGATGTAGTGAGCAGGTGATGCAAAGAACAGGGGTGGCAGGGTAACCAGAATGGGAAATGGAAAAAGAGAGAAGGAGGGAGTGGGGTCAGGGGAACCCGGTTGTGGATTCTACAGATGCTGGAAATCTGAGCAGCTTAGACAAAATGCAATCCAGAAATTACTATCCAGGGCTTCCTGTTCTCAGCTTTCTGCCTAGCTGTATAAATTCCCCTTTCAGGACCCCTTTGCTTTTCCTTCATATGTCATTGGTACCAATATGTACCAAGACATCTGACTGTTTTCCCTCTCTCCAAAATGTTTTGCACATGAACTGAGATGTCCCTGACCCTGGCACCTTGGAGGTAACATGTCCATGTCCATAGAATCTCCTGTCTGCTCCCCTCACTATAGAGATTGCTATCACTACTGCTCTTTCCCGTCTGCACCATGGACCCATGCTCAGTGTCAATAACCCGGTCTCCCTGGCAACCCCCGAGGGCCACCCTCCCCACAACAGTATACAATAGAGTATACTTATTATCGAGGGGAATGCCCACAGGGGTGCTCTCCACTAACTGCCTGTTCACATTTCCATTTCTCCTGACAGTCATCCAGCTACTCGCCTCCTGCAACTTCGGGGTGATTACTTTCTTGTAACTCTTATTAATTATTTCCTCAGTCTTCCATAAAAGCCAAAGGTCATCCAGCTGCTGCTCCAGATCCCAGGAGCAAGTGACTTTCAGGCCCAATTATGCCCATGTGACCAATTAACCTACCAATCCATACACAGAACATAGAAATTTACAGCACATTACAGGCCCTTCAACCCACAATGTTGTGCTGTAACAGCCTAGAATCTCCCAAGCACATAGTCCTCTATTTTTCTAAGCTCCATGTGCCACACATCTTTGGAATGTGGGAGGAAATGCACGTGGTCATGGGGAGAACATAAAAACTCCTTACAGACAGTGATGTGAATTGAACCCAGGTCGATGATGCCGTAATGGCATTACAAGAACCCTTGTATTACTGTACCACCCTAGTTTGTTTCTGGTCAAATTCAACCAGCCTTTCCTCAAGCTGTTGTGAATTGTCCAACCAGCAGGTTGCAGTATGACTTCACTTTTCTGTCAGCCGATGGAGGAATGAAGAAAGGGTTCTGTAAATAATACACTTCACATTAAAGCAGCATTGACAGCAAAAAAAATCAGCTTGTTCCAACACTGACTACTGTGGATTACTTTCAATAGACACATTACAATTCACAGTTGTATTTTTGCTTTGTGTATATATTTTCAGCTAGGCATGTTGATAAACTGAAGGAATTTCAGAACAAGTGAATATTTATTTTAAAAAATCTAATTCGCTTGCCTATAGTTTAATTTTGCTCACAGTTAGTTCCCTTCTATGCACTCCACTCTCACCATGAGCATCGTTTAAACAATGGGATGATAAATGAAAAACACTTGCTCATAATGAGGACCCTGACAAGATTGAATTAGATAGAATTGATTTCCGTTACATAGAATCAGAAAAAATTGACCACATCTTTCCAAAGACATGTTTGAGTTCCTCTTGTCCCCATGATCAATTCTGTCCCACACCTACGGTGCAGTTCGTTTACTAAAATGGGCATAGTTCCCAAGCCTGGCACTCATCTTAAGAAGTTCTGTTTTCATTTTCCCCAAGTTGCTGTTGAAAGGCATTTGCATATTGCATACAAAGTGTGCCATCAAGTAACTCAAGCAGGCAGCTTTAAAACATTTTGTTAATGCATTTAGCTTTAACAGTACTTCATAAATTAAGGAACAGAAACAATGCAGGGTAATTGGTGAATTTTTAAGCATTTATATTCACAGTAACAAACCATTCGTGAGAAAACTACCTCTAAATGACTGAAAATGACTTCCAAGATCCATACAGATCCATTTACTGGTTATTGCCGGCTACATTAGTCACCTTCCAAAGAAACTGAAAATAAATTACTTCAGGAAGCTCTTAAACCTGATCCATTTGTGCCCTTGTTCCTGAAAATAAATTGCCATTATTTTCAAACCTTCTAAGGCACACAAATAAATGCAATTAGTGGAAACCTTGGAGATGGGGCAGATTTTGTGGAGGGGATCATGTCTCTGTTTCTGAAATCAATGCTGAATATTACACAATGTGTGCTAACCACAATTTATACTTGAAACGCCGAATGTCTTGTGCTGGTTTGATTGATTTTTAGTGAATTGCCTGAAAAAAAAGATGTTTCAAGTACTTGAATCTTCTAAGGGTGAAACACTATAGAGACAGACATCATGCAGTTCAGATTATGTTCGTGTTTGTCATATGTGCCATTTTATTTATTTGTTTGTAAATATATCGAGGCCCTTGTTGATTTAAATATGTTATCACTCATGATTAGCCTATTATACAGTATTGTGCATAAGTATATAGCTAGCAACACATACAGAATGCTGGAAGAACTCAGCAAGTCAGGCAACATCTATGGAAAAGAGTAAGCTGTCGTTTTTGGGCTGAGACCATTCTTCGGGACACTGAAGATATAGCTAGGGTGCCTAAACTTTTGCTCAGTACTGTAGTAACTTTATGTATTGCTCTGTACTGCTGCTGCAGAAAAAAAATTAATTATGTATGTGAGTGATGATAAACCTGGTTCTGACATGGGTCTCTTTTGTGGGCTGAGAGTGGGAAGGGGGCAAGGAGAGGAGAGGGAGTGGGAAGCACCAGAGAGACATTCTGCAATGATCAATAAACCAATTATTGGTAATCAAAGGGCCTTGCCTGGTGTCTCAGGGCTGGGTGTGTCTGCACCTGCACCATCCCCTGCCCCTGGCGCTCGTTCTATGTCAGCTCCCCTTCATGCCCCCTGCGGCGCTCCAACCTCACCATTCCCAACATCGTTTGCTCCCGCCAGATTTACAAACTTGCCCTCTGCTCCACATTATCAAACACAGTACAGTGCAAAAGTCTTAAGCACCCTAGCTATATATACAGTATATATGTGTCTGAGACTTCTGCCATAGAACAAATGCTGAAGAGCAATGATTCCAGATTTTTATTAATGATTCTTTGCTTATTTGCTAGATGAAAGTATATTTAACTGCACTTGAGTAGTTTTAGGTGCCTTGAAGCTTTTGGTTCTGCCTCAAGTCAAGATGTGTTTACTGTCATGTGCACAATTTTAATGAGCTAGATCGGCAATGAAATATGTGCTTTTAGCAGCATGACATGCAATGCACATAGGATAAATTACACAAAACTTACACATGTACTCAGTGACCAGTTATTAGTTACCTTCTGTACCTAATACAATGACTACTGAGTGTACCTTGTGTTCTTCTGCTGCTGTCCGCCATCATAGTCACTGAGATCACATTTCTTCTCATGAGGAAGAGGTGACATAGAGGGTCAGATGGTGGGGAATTGTTGAGGGTGGAGCTAAGCAACTGCAAGGGTAAAAGGCCCTGATGGGAGTTATATACAGAAAATGGCTACAGATAATTCCCTTTATCATCAGAGAATGCATACAGTATACAGCCTGAAACACTTGTCTACCCAGACATCCACAAAAAACAGAAGTATCTAAAAAAAATGAACAGAAAAATGTTAGAACCTCAAAGCCCCCTCTTTCCCCCCGTCCCATGCAAGCAGCAGCAAGCAACAACCTTCCCCCTCCCCCCTGGCAGTTTCAGTAACAAAGTGTCAGTGCCCACCACTCACCAAGCACCTGCAAAGCACCTATAGAGAAACCAAGATCTGCACTCGACTAAAACTATTGCTTACCGGCAGTTAGACGTGCCACAGACTCTCTCTCTCACTAGCAAGGCGCAGAGAGATATTCACCTATATTCACAGCAAAAGGGAACACTGACATTCACTGTTACGATATTGCAGTCGCTTCTCCAAACGTCCACCGCAGTGAAATCCGGATGTCCCATCTGCTCCAATGACTAATTCAGCAACTCCAGCTGAATTCAGTCATCTACAGGGCTGCATCCCAGAGGTGCTATTTTCCAAGCTAAGCCCAGAGAATGTGGTCTACAAATTACAACAGGAGATAGAAAATATACACCAAAAGAGCAATGTAACAATCGTTATGGGAGATTACGCATGCAGGTAGATTGGGAAATCAGTTGGTGCTGGATCTCAAGAGGTGGGATTTCTAGAAGGCCAGCATACAAGATGGCTTTTTCGAGCAGCTTGTGGTTGAGCTCATTATGGGAACAACTATTCTGAATTGGCTATTGTAATGAAATCGAACTGATTGGGGAAAGAGAACATAACATGATAATTTAATCTGCAATTTGAGGAGGTGCAGCTAAAGTCAGAGGTATCAGTATTATAGTGGAGTAAAGGGTATTACAGAGGCATGAGAGAAGAGTTCACGAAAATGATTCCAGGATTGAACTGCTTGTCATCTGAAGAGTGTTTGACGGCTCTGGCCCTTTAATCACTGGAACTCAGAAGAATAAGTAGTGACCTAATTAAAACCAATTGAATGATGAAAGGCCTGAATAGACCGGATGTAGAGAGGATATTTCCGATGGTGGGAGAGTCTAGGACCAGAGGACACAGTGTCAGAATAGAGGGGCATCCTTTTAGGATGGAAATGAGGAGGAATTTCTTTAGTCAGAGAGGGGTGAATCTGTGGAATTCGTTGCCACAGCTGCTGTGGAGATCAAGTCTTTATGTATGTTTAAGGGAGAGGTTGATAGATTCTTAATTGGTCTGAGCATGTAAGGATACGGGGAGAAGGCAGGAGGTAGAGGCTGAGAAAGAAAATGTATCAGCCTTGATGGAATGGTGGAGCTCAATATGCCCACTGACCTAATTCTGCTCCTATCACTTCTGGCCTTATGTTTTTAAGGAACGCTGTTTATATAATGTTATGTGTCTGTGATGCTGCTGCAAGTAAGTTAATCATTGTACCTCTGCATACATGTACTTGTGTATCGGAGAATAAGGGACGCCACAGTAGTGTAGTGGAAGGGTTAGCCAGACGTTGTTACAGCTTGGGGCATCAGAGTTCAGAGTTCAATTCCAACATCACCTGGAGGACATTCCTTCCTGTGAATGCACGGGTTCTTCTGAGGCTCCTGTTTCCTCCCACGTTCCAAAGACGTACTGATTAGTAGGTTAATTGGTCATTATAAATTGCCCTGTGATTCAAAGATTCAAAGGTTCAAAATACATTTATTATCAAAGAATGTATAAATTATACACCTTGAGATTTGTCTGTTTACAGGCAGCCACAAAAGCAAGAAACCCAAAGATCCCATTCGAGAAAAAAAAGACCCCTGCAGAGAAAGAAAGAGATAAAAAAAGTTATCAGGCAAACAATAGAAGCAAATGACAGATTATGTCCTTAGATCCATTCCCTAGAGCAGCTGGAGAAGGCTCAAACCTCAGTCCCAGTAGCACAGTGGCCGGCGCCGTTCACCGCCAAGAGATGAATGAACGCTTCGGGAGAGCGAACAAAACCAGCCCGACCCTTCCCTCTGGTCCTGGCACTCGTGCTTTTCAGTCGCACTGGACCGGCATTTAAACTGTCCAAGCACCAGGTAGTGCTCCCTTAGACTCCGGCACAGCGAAACGCTTGGTCTGCCCAGCCCAAAGCCGTTCTCCATCTCACCAAACTGGCTCGGCACTTGGAGCGATCCAGCCTCTCACCCAGATTAGGTGGACAGGCATGCAACTCTTCCACATCGACTCCTCTCCAAGTCGCTCACTCCAACTCCATCTCCGACAGTGATGGCAGCTCCGTACATGACCCTGTCTTGAACACATGGTCTTTCGACTTTGCAATGCACCAGCCCAACTCAGCCTTCACCTCCACTTGCTTCTTTAACTGTTTGCAGTGATAGTTGTCTACAATTGTCTTCAGAAAAGGCGTTATTAATGATGTTTTTAATTAAATTTCTTGCTTTCCCAACTACTATTAAGCAGCCACACGCTTTTGGTAGTACCATCTGAGACCAGAAGTTTATGCTAGTGTCTAAAGAATAGGTAGGTTGCTGGGCAGTGCAGTTTATTGGGCTGGAAGTGCATTTTCCATGCTGTATCTCAAAATAAATAAACCTGACTTTGTCTTTGACAGTGGCTCAGCCTTAGCACCAGTTCAGTATTAGCACAGTCATGTCAGAGCTGGGGATTTCAACTTCAGTCCTCTATTAAGCTGTCTTCTGACTGTCTTAAATTAAGGCCAGTTCCTCTTGCAAGTAGAAACCAAAAATCACTCAGAATAGTGATGTTTCCCAATCCTTATCCCAAAAAATTGATGATCTGGCTATTTACTGCATAGCTGTGGGTATTTGCTAGATACAAAACATAGCGACTACTGCAGTGATAGCAATTCAGCAGGCAAAATTCTCCTGAAATCTTTGAAAATCAAGTCACACAATGCAGCGAGGTTTACAATTCTTGACTCAAAGCCATTCAAGTTGTCTTAAGTGCCAACGACTGCAGTGAACAGAGCATTTCAATTCAGGAGGTATTCTGTTAAAGTAACTTCAAAATGAAATGATCTCACTGGAAAACAGATTCTGTTTCACCGTCCATTTCCACACCAAAGACTGTCCCAGCATGTACATGAACTCTCCACGACAGCACGAAGATGACGAGGAGAAAATGGAGGTGTAGACTCCGTTTAAGTGTTAGTCCATTAGGAAAGGGTATTATTTCACTGTGGTTCCCAGATTTAAGATGCACTTAATGTAATGGCACATGACATACTGAAAGGGCAAAGCATTAAATGTTCTAAGTAATAGCTTCAGCCCACATAAAGGAGAAAATGTATGACGTGAACAACAAAATAATACATTTTAATTAGCATTAAGTAACCGTCATGTTGGTTTAAACTTGTCAGGTTTGTCTTGACAGTTTTACAGTGAAATTCATGGTAAGAGATTTTCTGTGCCTGATTAAGGGATATATAAGCCTTTCAGAGGAAGGAATGAACCTGAACAATGAATAAATAATATTTCTTCTGACATAAAACATTTTAATACTGATGGACATTAATTTTACTACTTGCTGGTTCTTAAGTGCTGTTCATTACATTCTGTTTTCGAGAGAGATTTAATTTGTGGGTTTGATTCAAAGTTCTTATGAACTTCTCAAAGGATGGCGGGACAACTGTCAACAAAAAGGTTGGATCACTAACATAAGCGATTCTGCAGGATGCTGTAACTCCAGAGGAATAAACACAAAATGCTGCAGGAACTCAGCAGGTCAGGCGGCATCAGTTTTGAGTTCGAGCCGTGAGGTAGTGTTGCAGCTATATTGAGTTCAAGAGTCATGAGATAATGTTACCACTATATAGACCATAGTTAGACAGTGGAGTACTGTGTTCATTTCTGGTCACCTCACTTCAGGAGGGATGTGGCTACTACAGAGAGAGTGCTGAGGAGATTTACAAGGATGTTGCCTGGATTGGAGAGTGTGTCTCATGAGAACAGGTTGAGAGACCTCGGCTTTTTCTACTTGGAGTGATGGAGGATGAGAAGTGACCTGATAGAGGTGTACAAGGTGATGAGAGTCATTGAGCGTGTGGATAGTCAGAGGCTTTTTCCCAGGGCTGAAATGGCTAACACAAGGGGGCACAGTTTTAAGGTGCTTGGAAGTAGGTACGGGGGATGTCAGAAGTGAGTTTTTTTACACATAGAGTGGTGGGTGCCAGCGCCGGTGGTGGAGGCGGATCCGATAGGATCTTTTAAGAGACTCTTAGATAGGTACATGGAGCTTAGAAAAATAGAGGGCTATGTGCTAGGGGAATTCTAGGAAGTTCCTTGAGTACATTACATGGTTGGCACAACATAATGGGCCAAAGGTCCTGTGATGTGCTGTAGATTTCTATGTTCAATACTCTAATGGAGAGGAGGACAGAAACAGACTCTTTAGCCCACGAGGTCTGTGCAGGACTTGATGCCAAAATAAATCTATTCCTTCTACATGAACATGATCCCTATCCTTCCACTCCCCGCATATTTATGTGCATCTAAAATCCTCTTGAACACCATCACTACACTGTACCTGCTTCCACTGCCACCCCGGCAGCATTTTCCAGTTGCCCAGCAGCTTTTTATTATTTTATTATTATTAATTTTTTATTATTAAGTTTTACTATTTTAAAAAACTTCCTCACACTTCTCTGTTAAACATGCCCCCTCTCATCTTAAAGCTACGCTCTCTAGCATTTGGCACATCCACCCTGGAAAAAAATGTTCTGGCTCTCTAACCTATCAGTGCTTCTCATAATCTTAACGACTTCTACCATATCTTTCCTCAGCCTCTGATCCCTCAGTGAAAATAATATAAATTTGTTGAACCTCTCCTTGTAGTTAATACCCTTCAAATCAGGCAGAACTTTTCTGAGCCATTCTGTTCTGAACCCTTTCCAAATACTCCACTCTTGTCCCTTAATGGGGTAACCAAAACCACACGTAACCTGTAGAGATGTTCACTTCACATCCACACTTATTTCTCAGAGTTCAATGGGGTGGATTAAACTGGAAACAAACACTCAGTGGCCACTACATTAGATATGCCTGTATACCTGTTCGTTAATGCAAATATCTAATCAGCCAATTGCGTGGAAGCAACTCAATACGTAAAAGAATGCAGACGTGGTCAAAAGGTTCTGTTGTTGTTCAGACCAAACATCAGAATGGGGAAGGAATCTGATCTAAGTGATTTTGACCGTGGAATGACTTTTGGTGCCAGAGTGGTTTGAGCATCTCCTGGGATTTTCATGCACAGCAGTCTCTGGAGTTTACAGAAAATGGTGCAAAAAACAAAAAAAACAAACAGAAAAAATCATCCAGTGAGCAGCAGTGCTGTGAAAAAAAAATATCATTTTAATGAGAGAGGTTAGAGAATGGCTGGACTGGCTTAAGCTGGCAGGAAGGTGATGGTAACTCAGTGGTGTGCAGAAGAGCATGCCTCAATGCACAGCATGTCAAACCTTGAAGTGGATGGGCTACAGCAGCAGAAGACCATAAACATACACTCAGTGGCCACTGGATTAGGTAGAACAGGTACCTAATAAAGTGGCCACTGAGTGCAGATGTTGTAGATATTCTGAAAAGTAGAATGAATCATGACTAGACCTCAGGTTGTAGATCAAAGTGCCTTGACAGCATCTTGACTGCTCACTGCTCTCAGAAGTACTTTTGTCTATTATAAAATGCTTTTTGATAATCATAAACATTTACAAAATGTTTCAAATATATTTAAATAATTGACAACACACAGAATTAGTATAACTTAAAGGTATATACTTAAAACTGAAGCATGATGATTCCAAATGAGAAGTAAATGATAAACCTCTGTTTATATTTGCTTGTTCAGTCACGATCAGAGACCCTATTGAAATGACTCCAAAGAAAAGCTGGAGATGGATCTAGAGTCAGAAATTGACCACATCGTTAATACTTATCAGTCGCTGTTTTGATGCCATTGCCTGGCATAGAGAGTTTCAGCAGCACTATTTAGTAAAGATTCCTGTCGCCCAGATTATAAACCATAAAACTACAAAGCATAGAAGCAGAATTAGGCCATTCGGCCCATTAAGTCTTCTCCACCATTTCATCATTGCTGATTTACATTCCCTCTTAACCCTATTCGTCTGTTTATTTTCCCCATGACTTGAACACCTTTACCAACTTATCAATGCACCTCACAACCACCACTTTAAATACACTCAATGCTCTCCACAGCTGCCTGTGGCAATGAATTCCACTGTTTCACCACCCCTTGGCTGAACAAATCTGCAGATGCCGGAAATCCGAGCAACACACATAAACTGCTGCCTGGCTTACTGAGTTTCTCCAACATTTTGAGTGTGTTTTTCTTCATCTCTGTTCCATGTTTCAGCCCGAAACATTGACTGTCTTCTTTTCCATAGATGCTGCCTGGCCTGCCGAGTTTGCCCAGTGGGATTTCTCCCAGTTCAGGGAGTGAGCCGGGGGGAGTGAGGGTGGGCGATTCTTTCTGTTGACCACTTACTTCATTATTACACTTAATTTTGCTTATTTACAGTCTTCGTGTTGTTGTTAATTTTAGTTTGTTGTTTTTAAATCTCTATAAGATCATTCATCTTAGCTGGTTTCGTAATGAAAGATTGAACATATTTCTCTGACAACTTGGAACTCAATTATTTTGGAAGCACATCAGAAAATGTCAATTCCCGTTCTCAATCTCTCAGTGGTTTTGATTTGTTTTCAAGTAACCGCTACGCAATCCAAGCCTGACACTCAGTAGAAAAAGTGGTATCTGCCATACTAGAACAATATATGGTCCAGACTATCTCTCTATAATAACAACATTTATTACCCCTGCATCTCACACTCATGTTGGGTGGGACCATAGTGACCAGGTAATACAGAAGAAAAGGCAATATATTTCCCAGTCCTGACGAACCCAAAGCATTGTCTGCCCATTTCTCTGATAGAAGCTGCCTGATCCATTTAATTCATTCAGCATTTGGTGTATTGCCCTGGTTAGTTTGTCAAGTAATCCCACATTTACCACTGCATTTGTAGATGTCCCAGGCTTGTTCCTATGCCCTCACTTTCAAGGACACCTAATGTTCTTGATATTTATTGCATATTCCTACTGCTGCCTGTGAGGAGCTTGGACATTTTTCCCATGACTGCATGGGTTTCCTCTAGGTGCTCCAGTTTCCTCCCACAGTCCAAAAATGAACCGGCTGGTAGGTTAACTGGTCATTGTAAATTGTCCTGTGAATAAGCTAGGGTTTGCTGGGCAGTGTGAGTCGAAGGGCTGGAAGGGCCTTCTCTGTGATGTATCTCAATAAAAAATAAATAAATATTAGTTTTTTTTCTTTCTTTTTGTATTTGCACAGTTTGTTTGATTTTGCAAAATGGTTGCCCTCCCTGTTGGTGTGGTCTTTCATTGATTATATTATGGTTATTTGATTATTGAGCATACCCACAAGAAGTTGAATCTCAGGGTTTTATATGGTGACATATCTGTACTTCAATAATGAATTTAAGTGGTGAACTTTGAACTTTGAGATGCTGCTACATGATTGGTTGATTAGCTATTTGCAGTAACAAGGAGGTTGATCGCTGCACCTAATAAAGTGGCCACTGAGTGTATATTTACATATATTTGAAATTTGCTGCATCTGTTGTGTTGGCGCATGGCCAAGTGGTTAAGGCGTTTGTCTAGTGATTTGAAGGTCGCTAGTTCGAGCCTTAGCTGAGGCAGCGTTTGTGTCCTTGAGCAAGGCACTTAACCACACATTGCTCTGCGACGACACCAGCAGCCAAGCTGTATGGGTCCTAATGCCCTTCCCTTGCACAACATCGGTGGCATGGAGAGGGGAGACTTGCAGCATGGGCAACTGCTGATCTTCCATACAACCTTGCCCAGACCTGCACCCAGGAAACCTTCCAAGGTGCAAATCCAAGATCTCATGAGACTAATGGATGCCTATTACTATTATGTTGGCTTGACATGAAAAAAGTAACAAAAATGTTCAACAATTATAAAGAACAATGAATTATATAAAAAAAGGACTGTTAGATGTTAAAGTATGGATATGGAATAAAACATGCATAAATATGTAAATACTAGCATGTACTTACAACATAAACAACACTATAAAATGTGGTTTAAAGTGTTTACAGTGCAATGGAGTGATTATGATAAGACATAGAGGTGGATGGGGCTGGGTTAGCTAGTAATGGTTAATCACATTAACTGCCTGAGGGAAGAAACTTTTAAGATTGCATGAGGTTTTAGTTTTAATATCACTACAATGCTTTCCAGAAGGGAGGTTTTGGAAAAAGCGGTTTGCAGGCTGTTAAATGCACACTGTTTTATTCAGAGCCAACATCGGTTATTAGTAAGTTCGAAGCTTTAAAGAACTATTACCTCAGACACATTTCACGTTAGTTAGAAAGTGCCCTTTAAAAAGTGTTGCCAACATTCTCAACAATTATTAATTTAATTAGTAGAGTCAAGACTCTTCATGATTTCTTAAAATAACAAAAATGCGGAGGTTTACAAGGCATTGGTCAGACTGCACTTACAGCTGAAGTCAGAAGTTTACATACACCTTAGCTAAATACATTTAAACTCACTTTTTCATAATTCCTGACATTTAATCCTAGAAAACATTCCCTGTCTTAGGTCAGTTAGGATCACTATTTTAAGAATGTGAAATGTCAGTATAATAGTAGAGAGAATGATTTATTTCAGCTATTAGTTCTTTCATTACTTTCCCAATCGGTCAGAAGTTTACATACACTTTGTTAGTATTTGGAAGCATTGCCTTTAGATTGTTTAACTTGGGTCAAACGTTTTGGGTAGTCTTCCACAAGCTTTTCACAGTAAGTTGCTGGAATTTTGTTCCATTCCTCCAGACAGAACTGGTGTAACTGAGTCAGGTTTGTAGGCCTCCTTGCTTGCACACTCTTTTTCGGTTCTGCCCACAAATTTTCTGTCGGATTGAGGTCAGGGTTTTGTGATGGCCACTCCAATACCTTGACTTTGTTGTCCTTAAGCAATTTTGCCCCAACTTTGGAGGTATGCTTGGGGTCTTTGTCCATTTGGAAGACCCATTTGCGACCGAGTTTTAACTTTCTGGCTGATGTCTTGAGATGTTGCTTCAATATATCCACATAATTTTCCTTCCTCATGATGCCATCTATTTTGTGAAGTGCACCAGTCCCTCCTGCAGCAAAGCACCTCCACAACATGATGCTGCCACCCCTATGTTTCACGGTTGGGATGGTGTTCTTCAGCTTGCAAGCCTCACCCTTCTTCCTCCAAACATAATGATGGTCATTATGGCCAAACAGTTCAATTTTTGTTTCATCAGACCAGAGGACATTTCAAGATTCAAGATTCAAGATTCAAAAAACTTTATTGTCATTCTAACCGTACATCAGCTCTGCAGGGCAGAATGAGACAGCGTTTCCTAGGAGCAGTGCAATCATAACATAACAAATGCAACACTAAATAATAAACATAACAATAAATAGTAAAACACAACAGCCATATGTCAGTTAAAATCAAGTTATAAGTGCCCAGTGCGAGTTAAAAGTGTCCAAAGCAGAGTCAGGTAGAGCCAAAAAGTAAGATCTTTGTCCCCATGTGCACTTGCAAACTGTAGTCTGGCTTTTTTATGGCGGTTTTGGAGCAGTGGCTTCTTCCTTGCTGAGCAGCCTTTCAGGTTATGTCGATATAGGATTCGTTTTACTGTGGATATAATACTTGTCTACCTGTTTCCTCCAGCATCTTCACAAGGTCCTTTGTTGTTGTTCAGGGATTGATTTACACTTTTCGCGCTAAAGTACGTTCATCTCTAGGAGACAGAATGCGTCTCCTTCCTGAGCGGTATGACGACTGCGTGGTCCCATGGTGTATATACTTGCGTACTATTGTTTGTACATAATGAACGTGGTACCTTCAGGCGTTTGGAAATTGCTCCCAAGGATGAACCAGACTTGACATCATTTTCTGACCTCAATCTGATAGAAAATTTGTGGGCAGAACGGACAAAAACCTTGTGCAAGCAAGGAGGCCTACAAACCTGACTCAGTTACACCAATTCTGTCTGGAGGAATGGAACAAAATTCCAGCAACTTACTGTGAGAAGCTTGTGGAAGACTATCCAAAATGTTTGACCCAAGTTAAACAAATTAAAGGCAATGCTACCAAATACTAACAAAGTGTATGTAAACTTCTGACTCACTGGGAAAGTGATGAAAGAAATAAAAGCTGAAATAAATCATTCTCTCTACTATTATTCTGACATTTCACATTCTTAAAATAAAGTAGTGATCCTAACTGACCTAAGACAGGGAATGTTTTCTAGGACTAAATGTCAGAAATTGTGAAAAAATGAGTTTAAATGTATTTAGCTAGGGTGTATGTAAACTTCTGACTTCAACTGTAAGTATTGTGAGCAGCTTTGAGCCTCTTATTTATGAAACGATATGTCAGCAATAGAGAAGGTCCAAAGGTTGTTTGCAAGAATGATTCTGGGAATTAAGGGGTTAATGTATGAGAGACAATTGATGGCTCTGAACCTCTAGGTTTCAATAAGAGTTTAGAAGAATGAAGGAGTATTGAAACCTATCAAATATTGAAAGGCCTGGACAAAGAGAACGTGGAGAGGATGTTCCTATAGTGAGACAGTCTAGGACTAGAAGGCACATAATCCGAATACAAGGACATCCCTTCAGAACAGAGGTCAGGAGAAATTTCTTTAGCCAGAAGCTGGTGAATCTGTGGAATTCATTCCCACAAATGGCTGTGAAGGATAAGGCATTGGATATATTAAATGCGGGGGTTGATCTGTTCTTGATTAGTAAAGGCATCAAAGTTACAGGGAGAAAGCAAGAGAATAGGGTTGAGATGGAATGTTGTAATGGTGATGGGCTGAATGGCCTAATTCTGCTCTTATGTCTTAAGGTCTTATGGTCTCAAAAGAAAGGATTAATGGGAAACACAGCATTCGTATTGTTGCTTTCTATCAGATACCAAAAGCAAGCACTGCTCTCAGTGTGCAGTCAGATTCAGTCAAAGCTCCACACATTGTCACAACAAAGAATCATAACCTGATTCAGAAACAGCTTTCACTATTGCATCTGTGTGACACTTCCCAATTCCCATGTCAGCTCTCCTGATAGCGTGTATGAGTGATAAGACAATTTAGTGACAATTATTGTTGACATCTGGGCAGTTTTATGGTGTATTGATTGGAACGGCTGCCAGTACCTAATAAAGCATCTCAATCTGTAAACCAAATGAATTTACTGCAAGCACCCATTATATTCTCTGTAAATCACCAGCCAACTAATTTTCTTTCGGTCTTTGCCAAACACATAACTGTCTGTTGAAAATGAAAAGGAAATGCCACTTTGTTGATGACATAAAGATTTTTATAGTCTCTTTCGTTGGAGATGGCACGAATGATTGATGAGTTGACAGGTGTTCTATCATGGTTAGTGTCACTGGATATTCATTGCATGATTCCTTTGGGTTGGTCTTGAATTTGCATGATAGTGTAAAATGGATGATAAGACGTCAGCAGTCTGCTCTGGATATTTATATCCATTGAAGTCACTTTCCAATCAGGAAAGCTGCAAAGTGGGCTGTTAACTCAGCAGAGTCCGATTCATCCAATCACATGAAGGTTAAAAGCTGCCCATCATCCAGGCCATGCTCTCTTCTCACTGCTGCCATCAAGCAGGAGGTACAGGAGAAGTTATTACCCCTCATCCATCAGGCTCCTGAACTAGAGTGGATAACTTCACTTACCTGAAAACTGAACTAATTTCACAACCTATGGACTTACTTTCAAGGATTCTGCAATACATACAGTCGACCATCACTAATCTGACTACCTGTAATCTGGTTCCTTCAATAATCCGGCACTGATTATGCTTAATGTGATCCTTCTGTAATTCGGCATTTTCATTAATCCGGCACTCCTCAGGTCCCAATGGTGCCGGATTAGTGAAGGTCGACTTGTATTCTCAATATTCATCACATTTTATTTATTATTATTTGGATTTTTAAAATTTTTGTTTTTGCACAATTTTTTGTCATTTGCACGTTGATTTTCTGTCCATCTTTCTTTGGGTACAATCTTTCATTGCTTCCTTTGTGTTTCTTTTTATTTATGGTGAATACCCACAAGAAAATTAATCTTAGGGTAGTGTACTGTATGTTGACATATATGTATGTACTTTGATAATAAATTTACATTCCCCGTACCATTCTGTTCTCTCCTGTGTTTAAACAAAGCCCCAAAGCAAACCCTTCAAATGATGTTGAAATCTCAATAAAACTCTTCCCTTCTTTTTAACTCAAGTGCAATATCACCTCTGCTCAGCAATATGGAAAGAAATCACTTTTCCACAGCGACTTTTATTCCTGCAGGATACTGCTAAGCAGTTTACACTTAATGAATCTCTTTTGAAGCACTGTCAGAGTTGCTTTATGGGGAAGCATAGAAATCAGGTTATCCATTTTACAAGGTCACTCAAAGAGCTATGAAACAAATGGGTGAGACCAAGCTGGAACATATTGGCTGCTTCATGGTGGAGTGCTGTATTTATCCCTGAAAGTTCAAGCAAGTTTGAGATTTTGGGTGCGTATATCCAAACTCAGAAATCATGATCTGGTCTAAGAACACTGAGGCTGTCTACAAGAAGGGTCAGAGTCGTCTCTATTTCCTGAGGAGACTGAGGTCCTTTAACATCTGCCGGACGATGTTGAGCATGTTCTACGAGTCTGTGGTGGTCAGTGTGATCATGTTTGCTGTTGTGTGCTGGGGCAGCAGGCTGAGGGTAGCAGATACCAACAGAATCAACAAACTCATTCATAAGGCCAGTGATGTTGTAGGGATGGAACCGGACTCTCTCACGGTGGTGTCTGAAAAGAGGATGCTGTCTAAGTTGCATGCCATCTTGGTCAATGTCTCCCATCCACTACATAATGTACTGGGTGGGCACAGGAGTACATTCAGCCAGAGACTCATTCCACCGAGATGCAGCACAAAGTGTCATAGGAAGTCATTCCTGCCCGTGGCCATCAAACTTTACAACTCCTCCCTTGGAGGGTCAGACACCCTGAGCTGATAGGCTGGTCCTGGACTTATTTCATAATTTACTGGCATAATTTACATATTACTATTTAACTATATATGGTTCTATTACTATTTATTATTTACGGTGCAACTGTAACGAAAACCTATTTCCCCTGGAATCAATAAAGTATGACTATGACTATCTTGCCGATGTTCTCCACTGTTTGGACTCCAAAAACAGTGAGGAAGTTGGCTGAGATTTCCCAGCACTGGTGCAGGGGAATCTTCTTATAGATCCTGCCCCATGTTGAGGCTCTTATAAAGAAGTCATTAGCATTTCCTTTTTTTTCCTGAAACATATTAGAGGTTATTATAGCTTATCTAATTGAAAGATTGAAGGTGATTCACAGAAATGGTGGAATAGATAAACATTAGAGACTAGAGCTTGGTTCTCCTTTGACACTTTTTCCTTGGTGACACTTGGCTCTGCAATTATGTGGAAAAAATCCACCCAAAGGTTTGAATTCCACAGCAAATGAAGCTTAGTGGCTCATAACTGAATTTAAGTCATAGGTTGCAGATCTAAAATCCTACCATCCTGTCCCAAAAAGACCTTGTAAGAGGCTTGACAGCTCATCATGGTCAAAGACACTTCAAATTTATGTTAAGTATATTATTGAGTCAAATAACCATGGAACTACAGTTCAAAGTTCAAAATAAGGTTCATCGATCGTCATCGATGAAGACCTCGACACCATTAGTACTTTTTACAAGGTCGAGTTGCTAGCTCAACGCTCAACCTAGCACGGATGGAGAGTGTGCACGGGAGCCAGCTGGATTCGAACTCAGGACCTCTCACCCCGAAGCCCAGCACTGATGCCACTACGTCACCAGGCTATGATAGTGTCAAGACTAGCACTTGATTTGGATTTAAGTGAGGGAGAGTTGTGCAGCATCAGCCTCACTCTCTCTTCCCAATTCCCATCTGGATCCAGTGGCAAGACGAGAGTCGAGACGGCTGGAGATGGGACGAGGCGCAGTGGATGACCAGGACGTCTTCTGTGTCTTGTCGTGCTCTACATGTTCCACGATGCTTGCAGAGACCGCCTTCTTGACCGTTGGACCTTCCATTGGCCTCATCCGCTCAATCCGCTGGAGTCTGTCTTCACATACTGTGATAGACATCTCCCTATCTCACCGAGGTTTTGAGACCCGTCGGCTACCCTCATCTGGTTTAGCTAGCTTGTCGAAGCCGTTGCCTGGGGTGTATGGGGTGTCAGGGAGGGGTAGCACCTCTGGTGGGGGAACATGTCTCGTCATTTTCAAGGCAGTTAGTCCATCTTTGGTCCCCACCTGGCACTCAGCTCTCACCTGTGGCTCGTAGTAGCTGTTTGCAAGTTCAAAATAAGTTTATCAAAGTGCATACTGTATATGTTACCAAACCAAAATAATACTGGGAACATGAGTTGTAAAGAGTCCTTGAAGATGAGCCTGTAGATTGCAGAATCAGTTCAGAGTACTGATGAATGAAATTATTCATGTTGGCACAGGCTTCTAGTGGTTATTATGTAATAACTGAATCAGGCTCTTCAGCTAACTAAGTCTGCATTGATCACTGTCCACCTGTGCTAATTCACATTTAATTTCTCCACATTCCCAGTAACATCCCCCAGATATATCTGGGCATATGACAATAAATTTGACTTTAATTTTGGACTTCTTCATTTGGTTGAGATCAGATTTTTGCCTCCCATTTATACTATACTGAATGGATTTCATTTCCCTATTTGAACAGAGACATTGTGTTAACTTTCCATCAGTCTTTTGACCACACTAGCAAATTATCCAAATATATATAAGACTCTTTGCTGTATTTTTTTTCCAATTCTTTTACAATATAATATAATCTTCAGAAACGGAACTTCTCTCTGATTTGTGCTTCTTCATTTGCTGATGAAGGATCTTGGCCTGAAATGTTGACTGTTTATTTACTTCCATAGATGCTGCCTGAACTGCTGAGTTCCTCCAGAATTTTATACGTTGCTATGGGTTTCCCTCATCTGCAGAATCTCTTCAGTTCATCATTTACTGCTTCTTTATTTTGTTTAGTAGTTCAGTTTCTAATCTCACTTTCTAAAGAAGTCATCGAGTCAGTCTCTCTCATACAAACCATTATTCTTGCTGATAGACTGACTGTTATATTGTCCTATTCCCTTTCAATAGATATATGAATATCAATCATAATCTATTTGAAAGATAGAATAGACTGGGTGAATACTCCTATGGTCCAGTGCTCCACTATTCAATGGAGTACAAGAAAATGCTGACAGTCCAGGAAATATCCTGATGAAGGGTCTCACACTGAAATGTTTATCATTTATTCCCCCCCCCCCCCCCGATGTGCCTGACTTGCTGAGTTCCTCCAGAATTTTGTGTGTGTCCAAACCAGATAACTTCATAGCAAATATTTGGGGAATAGGCAGAGTTCAAAAATAATCAAGGATGGCAGATTCTGAACCTAAATTCATAGAGTACTACAGCATGGAAACAGACCCCTTAGCCCATCTCCTTAATGTTAACCCAGATGCCTAACTATGCTCATCACATTTGCTCAAATTTCGTCCCTACCCCTCTAAACTCTTCCTCCATTTACCTACTTCTGCAAGCACTGTATTTATGAGATAAATGGGTTAACGAGAGGGGTCAAGTTCAAGTTTAATAGTCAATCAACCATACATAAACATCCATGAATACTTCTAAATGAAACAGCGTTATAGAGTGAGGTTAATCCTTTTTATAATCCAGAATAATTTATGGCAACAAGAAATAATGAATGTGGCACCAACCTGCTGGCAATTGCAACGACTCACCATGTCTCCAGCTTTATAAGACCTCAATAATCACAAACCAGTCACTTCCAGCTGGTAGGTTATTAAATACTCTTCCAGTATGCAATGCTCTCAACTCACATGTGTATGCAAATGAGAATTTATTAGGAGACAGTTGCACTAAATAGAAAGTGTACCAGGCTTGTAACAGAAGTCAGCGCCACCTTCCATGAAGAAATGTACATCAGTCCTGCTAACTATGCTGTCATTACAGTTAACTAACAGCTGCTATGGCATGTTAATACACAAGGGGTCCAAAAAAAAGGCATCATTAATGCATTGATTTTCATGATTTCCATGATTTCTAGTGGACCGAGGTTTATCCTTTTACCACCCACTGGATTACTTGGTCCAAGCCGGGTTCAGGCCAGGCCATTCTTGCTGCGATCAAGTCCTGAACTTAACCCAGTATAATGAGAATGGCTTTGAAATGTGACAAATTACAGGGGCAGTATTCGTTGACTTAACAGCAGCATACGACACTGTGAATCACAGAGGCTTTCTACTGAAATTACCTAAAATGTTAAAGAACGAAACCACAGTCAAAGTTATAAGAAGCCTCCTAGAAAATCGTAGATTTTATGTAGAAATGAATGGAATTAAAAGTAGGTGGTGTCCACAAAAGAACGGACTACCACAGGGATTAGTCCTGGCACCTCTATTATTTAATGTCTACACAAACGACCAACCAACTTTTCCTAACACACGCAGGTTTATCAATGCAGACGACCTATGCACAGCAACACAAGCTAACTCCTTCCAAGAAGCTGAAGTACAACTTACAGCAGTCCTCGAAGCAATGAAGCAGTATTATGAAAAATGGTCTCTGAACCCAAATCCATCAAAAATTCAAGTGTGTGCATTGCACCTGAGGAATCGAGAAGCAGCTCGGAAACTCAAGATCTTCTGGTGTGGGAAGGAGCTCGAACACGATCCGACTCCAATTTACCTGGGTGTGACACTGGATAGGATGCTCTCATTTGCCACCCACATCCAAAAACTCCAAGGGAAAGTTGGCTCTCGCAATTCTCTCTTGAAAAAATTGGCAGGCACGAAATGGGGAGCTAATGCTCACACACTTAGATCAACTGCCCTCGCACTCTGCTATGCACCTGCAGAATACTCTGTGGGGCAGATCAGCCCATGCGAAGAAAATAGACCCGTTGCTTAAAGAAGCCTGCCAAATAATCACTGGCACACTGCACCCACACCCACTAACATTACTTACAGACTTGCAGGCATTGCTACCCCAGAGATCCGAAGAAACACTATAACAAAAATTGAAAAAGGTAAACAGAACTCGGATCCACGGCACCCGCTACACCATCATGTGCCAGTTTCCAACCGCCTAAAATCGAGGAAAAGCTTTGCTACAGTGGAGGAACTACTGCAGGAACATCCCCCCAAACATACAGGATTGAGCTCTGGCAACAAACAGAAGCCAGAACCCCATCAAACAATACAGTGCAAGACCACACAGAAATGTTACCAGACGGGGCACTGCTTGACAGACGGAAGTGGTGCACTCTCAACAGAGCGAGAGCGGGAGTTTGTAGGACGGGAGACAGTATGGTGAAGTGGGGTTTAAAGACCAGCGAATCCTGTGAGTGTGGTGAAAGGGTGCAGAACATTGAACACATTCTGTGCAACTGCCCACTTTCACCTGATTTAGCTGCTACTGACCTGCTCAACGTCAACCAAGCAACACTAGGGTGGCTGGGTGTCTGGTGTGACAAGCTATGATGATGTATGCATTGATGTCCTTGCTTCACCAACCGAGTTCAAGGGCACATAATTTTTGAATTTTTATTAGTTTAGAAGTGTAAACTTAAATATTAAGATGATATCTTGGGGATCTCACTGGTGCCACAGATACAGTACTTATTGCCGAACAAACCTGTCTGATTGTTAACCTTGCTGTGAATTGACCATCCACCGAATTGGTAGCTGTAGCAACAACAAAGTAAAGAACCATGGCACTTCGGCTTAAAACTTCATGTCGGAAAAGAAATGCATCTGATTGGCCATTCAAGCAGATTAAGCATACCTGTTTCTATTTTTCTTCATTTGCAGTATGTGACCGTCACATACAGTGTTACACTGTTCAGCTCTAATTCCCTTGTACTGAGTAGCTTGTTAAGCCATTGTAGAAAGTAGTTAAGAAATAACTAGACTGACGGGTGCAGTCAGTCACAGGTAAAGATAGAAGATTTTCTCTCCTTTCTCCATCTACCTGCCACACCAAATTGAGTTTATTATCATGTGCACAAACATGGTGAGTATAGGTATGACACTGACCCCAGTCTGTTTTGCCATTCAATTAGATTAAGTGTTATCTATTTCTCTTTCTGTCCTTCACAGGATGTGACCATCATTAAATAGGACAAGATTTAGTGTTCATCTCTAATTCCCTTGTACTGAATAGGAGAGGAGAGTAGACTATGGAATAATGCATGGGCTTCCAACCTGGGGCACACGGGTCCTTTGCTTAATGGTATTGGTCCATGGCATAAAAAAGGTCACAAACCACTAGAATAAAGGGATGGCGATAGGGAACCAGAGGAAGCTGAAGGTGATGGGTCAGGTTGGAGAAGGTGGAGGAGGGGGCGGGTGGAAGGGAAGGGGTAAAAAAAAATGTGCAGGTGGAGTGAATTGAATTTATTTAAATCTTATGTCTATCCCACAAACTCAGGGAGTAAAAAATCTTTGTATTATAACTCCATCTCAATGTACAGACATGTGAATTTATAAGTCTAATGGCTTGTAGAAAGAAGCTGTCCTGTAGCCTGTTGGTCCTGGTTGTAATGCTGCAGTGCCATTTGCCAGACAGAAGCAGCTGAAACAGTTTATAGTTGGGGTGACTGGTGTCCCTGATGGTCTTCCAGCCTTTCTTTACGCACCTGCTGCTGTAAATATTCTCAGTAGAGGAAAGTTCATATCCACAGATGCGCTGGGCTGTCCGAACCACTCTCTGCAGTGTCCAGCAATCAACGCT
Source organism: Mobula hypostoma (assembly GCF_963921235.1). Classification (NCBI taxonomy): domain Eukaryota; kingdom Metazoa; phylum Chordata; class Chondrichthyes; order Myliobatiformes; family Myliobatidae; genus Mobula; species Mobula hypostoma. The sequence goes on from NC_086103.1 coordinate 1,723,145, forward strand.
TGTCCAGTTCCTGTACCAGGTGATGAGAAAGCCAGTCAGGATGCTCTCCATGGTGCCCCCTGTGCAAGGTCTTGAGGACTTGGGGGCTGATACCGAACTTCTTCCGTCGCCTGAGGTGGAAAAGACACTGGTGTGCTTTCTTTGCTATTCAGCCGGTGTGTATTGCCCAGGTGAGATCTGCGGTGATGTGTACCCCGAGGAACTTGAAACCACTCACCCTGTCAACTGCAGTCCCAGTGATGTTGATTGGGGCGAGCATGACTCCATTCCTCCAGTAATCCATGATCAGCTCTTTTGTTTCTTGGACATTGAGGGAGAGGTTGTTATTTTACCACCACTGTTTCAGGGCATTAACCTCTCCTCTGTAGGCTGTCTTTGAGGTGTATGGGGTGTATGGGAGAGGTAGCACCTCTGGTGGGGGAACATGTCGCATCCTTTTCAGGGCGGTTAGTCCACCTTTGGACCCCACCTGGCACCCAGCTCTCACCTGTGGCTCCCTGTAGCTGTTTGCATGCGACAGCGGCCACACCCCGGGCAACGGCTTTGACAAGCCGGCTAAACCAGGTGAGGGTAGCCGACGGGTCTCAAACCCTCGGTGACATAGGGAGTTGTCTATCCCAGCATGTGAAGACAGACTCCGGTGGATTGAGCGGATGAGACCAATGGAAGGTCCAACGGTCAAGAAGGCGGTCTCTGCAAGCATCGTGGAACGTGTAGAGCAGGACAAGACACAGAAGACGTCCTGGTCATCCACTGCGCCTTGTCCTATCTCCAGCCGTCTAGACTCTGTCTTGCCACTGGATCCAGATAGGAATTGGGAAGAGAGAGTGAGAGTGAGGCTGACGCTGTGCAACTCTCCCTCACTTAAATCCAAATCACGCGCTAGTCTCCACACCATCATTATGGTGTCGAGGTCCTCATCGACGCCAACGATGGACGAACAACCAGGCTGTCTTATCACCACTAGAAATAAGGCCGATCAACGTCGTGTCATCTGCAAATTTGGTCAGCAGATTGGAGCTGTGTGTGGCAGCACAGTCATGGGTGCAAAGGGAGATGACTCAGGACACAACACTGGGGGCACCTGTTTTGAGGGTCAGAGTGTGAGATCAGAGGGGAGTGGTTACCAAAACTTAGAGAAATTAATGTTGGAGACTATCAAGACAGAAAATTACATGTTCTGGAAATTACATTAAACAATCTTGAATCCCCCTAGAACCCTTGAAACATTGATCATTCATTTCCCTTCACAGCTGCCTGACGTACTGAGTTAGTCCAGCATTATTTGTGTGTTGCTGCAGGTTTTCAGCATCTGCAGAATCTGGTGTGTTTCCAACCTCTCTGCATCAATGTTCCTTCTAAGACGTACACGTGTGCGCGCGCGCGCACATCTTTTGCTACAAGTGCACAAAAGGTTGTCACCCTCTACTTCACTGGCATGTTAACTATATTTCATGACTGTACACAATCATATTTCTTTTTCTGCTTTCTGGTGCTGACAACGTGGAGTTTGTGATAGTTATCTGCAGATTTTAGAATAGGCTTATTTATACTATTTTTGTCAAAGAAATTATTCATTCACTATATTGAATTCCAAAGAAGCAAAAGGTGTGAAGTTCAAAAGAACTGCTAGTTCTTTTAAAGCAGAATAGCTTAACAAAACAGCAGAAACTGCAACAACAAAATCTTATAAGGTCAGGAACGTGCAGCTGTGAGAAATATTTATGTACAATACAGAAACTGGTGTTACCTGCATGTATTATCACGATGCAAAAGTTGCTGGAGAATTTGCAAGTGGGAAGAAGTGGAATGATATTTGGAGACTTGACTTTTTAACGTGTAATTTAGCAAGCAAATCACATATGGATGCTGTGCTAAAGCTCTAGTGAGAAAATCCTTTGTTACCCACTACAGGCCTGCTATGTATGTTTTGTGAGAGTGCAGATGAATGAGAGCGAAAATGATCAAATCCATCAGAGATCAAAGTTCTTTTTGATGGTTATTTTATTTCTTTTAATCAATGAACTATAAACTGATCTGGGGAGTTTATTATGCTTCGAATAGATTCAGGTTTGTTTCCACTAGAAATTCAGTGCACACATATTGTTGTCACTGAACAAAAAATTGCACAACACAAGATTTTTGCACACATTGGCCATTACAAATTAGAGGACACACTGCTCTTCATAACTCAGTCCCTCAAGTCCCAGCAATATCCTCAAAAGTGCTGAGGAAGGTTGAGTGAGATGGTGCGAAGGAGGATGGGAAGTGAATTGATAGAGGTATAAATAATGATAAGAGGCATAAATAGAGCAGACAGCCAGCTTCTTTTTCCCAAGGGTAGACTAACTAATAATAGAGGACGTCCATTTTAAGATGAACTAAAGGGGAACCAATATCCTGGCTGGGAGGTTTGCTAATGCTATTCCGGAGAGTTTGAACTAGTTTCGCAGGGGGCTGGGAACCGGAGCACCACACCAGTAGATCAGACTGGAAGGTAGATGTCAGGAAACTATTGAAAGGCAAAGTTGAAAGAACAGGTATGACAGGACAGATAGTTTGAAGTGTGCATATTTTAATGTTAGGAGTATTGTGGGTGAAGGTGAAGAACTTAGAGCATGAATCGGTACATGGAACGACGATGCTGTAGCTATTACTGAAAACATAGTTGAGAGAGGGACAGGAATGGGTGATTAATATATCAGGTTATTGAAGTTTTAGAAAAGATAGAGAAGGAAGTAAAGGGAGGGCAAGTTACACTACTAATCAGTGACAAATTCATGGCTGCTCTCAGGGGAGACATAAAGGAAGGATCAGACACTGAGCCCATTTGGATAGGACTCAAGAATAGGAAGGATGCAATCACACTGTCGGGATTGTACCACAGATTCCCCAGTAGCCACTAAGACACTGGCGAACAAGTATGTATTCAGATTAAGAAAATGTATGAAAATAATAGGTTTGTTGTTTATGGACCTATTATAGACTGGACCCTTCTTGGTGCAAGGGGTCCAGATGGGGGAGAAATTGTTAAGTGTATAAAGGAGGGTTTATTAAATCAATATGTGGATATTCCAGTGATAGCAGGGGGACTGTACTAACTCTGGTGTTGGGTAATAATCCTAGCCAGGTGACTAACCTTTCAGTGCGTGAGCAGTTAGGGTACAGTAACTGTAAATCCTTAACTTTCAGAACAGCTATAGGTAAGGGTAGGTATAGTCCTTGCGGGAGAGTATTAAATTGGAGTAAGGCAAATTATGAAAGCATTAGGCAGGAACTAAGAATGGTTAATTGGGAACACCTGTTTTCTGGAAAGTCCACATCACATATGTGAAAGATGTTTAAAGAAAAAAGATCAACTGCACAGAATATAAGAAAGGCAGGTTCCCATTAGAAGGAAGGATACATATGGAAACATGGATGTCCAGAGAAGTGATGAATTTGATCAAGAAGAAAAAGGCAAAGTATGTAAAGGTTAGGAAAGTAGGATAAATCAAAGCACATGAGGAGTATAAAGAAGCCAGAAAAGAACCAAAGAAGGCAATTAGGAAAGCCAGAAGGAGCCATGAAAAGTCCTCAGTAAGTAGGATTAGGGTGAATCCTAAGGCACTCTACACACACATCAAGAGCAAGAAGATAAGAAGGGAACAAGGGAAAATCCTAGGAATTTTAGACCGGTGAGTCTCATGTCAGTTTTAGGGACATTGTTGGAAGAAATATATGAGCATTTGGAAACCCATAGTCCAATTCGGGACAGGATATATGAGCATTTGGAAACCCATGGTCCAATCAGGGACAGGATATATGAGCATTTGGAAACCCATGGTCCAATCAGGGACAGGATATATGAGCATTTGGAAACCCATGGTCCAATCAGGGACAGGATATATGAGCATTTGGAAACCCATGGTCCAATCAGGGACAGGATATATGAGCATTTGAAAACCCATGGTCCAATCAGGGACAGGATATATGAGCATTTGGAAACCCATGGTCCAATCAGGGACAGGATATATGAGCATTTGGAAACCCATGGTCCAATCAGGGACAGGATATATGAGCATTTGAAAACCCATGGTCCAATCAGGGACAGGATATATGAGCATTTGGAAACCCATGGTCCAATCAGGAACAGGATTATATGAGCATTTGGAAACCCATGGTCCAATCAGGGACAGGATATATGAGCATTTGGAAACCCATGGTCCAATCAGGGACAGGATATATGAGCATTTGGAAACCCATGGTCCAATCAGGGACAGGATATATGAGCATTTGGAAACCCATGGTCCAATCAGGGACAGGATATATGAGCATTTGAAAACCCATGGTCCAATCAGGGACAGGATATATGAGCATTTGGAAACCCATGGTCCAATCAGGGACAGGATATATGAGCATTTGGAAACCCATGGTCCAATCAGGAACAGGATATATGAGCATTTGGAAACCCATGGTCCAATTAGGGAGAACCAGCGTGGCATCGTAAAGGGCAGGTCATGTCTTACCAACTTGAATGAGTTTTTTTGACAAAGTGACAAGAGAGATTGATGAAGGTAGGACAGTGGATGTTATCTGTTCAGATTACAGTAAGGTGTTTGACAAAGTCACTCGGGGAGGCTAATCCAAAAGATTAAGATGTATGAGGTCCATGGCTGCTTGGATTTAGAACTGTCTTGAGCATAGAAGACAGAGGGTAGTGGTAGAAGGGATATACTCAAGCTGGAGGTCCGAAATTACTGGTGTTCCATAGGGACCTATGCTGGGATAGCTGCTATTTATATTGTTTATAAATGAGCTGGATGAAAATGTAGATAGGTGGGTCAGTAGGTTTGCAGACGATACCAAAATTGGTGAGGTTATGTATAGTGTAGAAGACTGGCAAAGAACACAGTGCGATATACAGTAGACCAGTTGCAGATAAGGGCAGAGGCATGGCAGATGGAGTTTAACCCAGATAAGTGTGAGGTGTTGCAGCTTGGTAGTACAAATGCAGGAAGACATTACACTGCTAAGGGTAAGATCCCTAACAGTGTTGCTGAGCAGAGAGATCTTGGAATCCAAGTCCATAGATGCTTGAAAGTGGCTGTACAAGTCAATAAGGTGATTGAGAAGGCATATGGAAAGTTTGCTTTTATTGGTTGAGTTCAAAATTCAGGGGATTATGTAAACTTCTGGCCACATCTGGAGTATTTTTCTGGTCGACCAACTATAAGAAGGACGTTGAAGTTTCGAAGAGGGTGTAGAAGAGGTTTACCAGGATGCTTTGGTTTCGGGGACATGTACTATCATGAGAGACTGGATAAACTGGGATGGTTTTCTCTGGAGCAGCGGAGGCTGATAGGAAATCAGATGGAGGTTAATAAAATTATGAGGGGCATAGACAGACAGTATCCATTTCCCAGGGTTGAAATAGCTAATATCAGAGGCCATACGTTGAAGGTGAGGGGGGTAGGTTCAAAGGGGATGCGAGGGTTAAGTTTCTTACTCAGAGAGTGTTGGATGTCTGGAGTACGCAGCCTGGTATGGTGGTAGAGACAAATACATTTGAGGCTTTGAAGAGACATTTAGATATTCACATGGATGTAAGGAAGGTGGACGGATATGAACATGGTGTAGGTAGCGGTGATTAGTGTATGGGTGCTCTTGGTCTGCTTTTCAGCTGGTTCAGCACAACATTACGGGTCTAAAGGCCTATGCCTGTGCTGTACTGTTCTATGTTCTATGTAAATGATTGGAGGAAATTATAGGAGGAGGTCAGAAGTAGATTTTTGTAGAGCAAGTCGTGGATGTACGGAATGGGCTGCCGGGGGCGGGGGCCTCTACAGGCAGATAGAATAGGGAAGTTTAAGAAACTCTTACATTGGCCCATGAATGAAAGAAAATGGAGGGCTAAGTAGGAGGGAAGAGTTAGATGATCTTGGAGTAGATTAAAAGTCAGCACAACATTGCGGGCTGAGAGCCCGTACTGTGCTGTACCGTCTGATGCTCTAAATATTCTCTGCACTGTTAATTGTTTAAATTTGCTTTTCATATAACTCAGTGGGAAGGAGCTTCTCTTCCACCCGAGTTCTTCAGTGTTCTGCATGGCCTGTGAAACCAGAGCATAATCAGTTATAATAATTTTAATATGGCTTTCTATTTAATCTCCATGTCTTGCAAAAGTGAGTTGCAAGTCTATAACAATAAAGCAGCTGGAACAGGTCCAGAAAGCTATGCAGGTTAAAGGAACCATATTACCATAGTTGTAATGTGATTAATAAAAGTTAAAATGGCAAGCAACCGTGGCTGTAAAGCAGAGGTTTAAAGGGATATTTGATTTTCACTCAATATAGCATTAGATTGATAGATAGATACTTTATTAATCACAAAGGAAATTACAGCGTCACAGTAGCATTACAAGTGTACAGATATACAAATATTAGAAAAGAAGTAGGAAAGAACTAAAAATAATTTAGCTCAAACAGTCTAACAGGAAGGGGGGGGGGTCATCATTTCCCCAACTATAGATTGGCTCAATATAGCGCCTAATGGCTGAGGATAAGAATGACCTCATATCGCGCTCTTTGGTCCAGCGCAATTGTCTTAATCTATTACTAAAAGTACTCTTATGTTCAACCAAGGTGGCATGCAGAGGGTGAAAAACATTTACTCAATAAGGGGAAATAAAAAGTATTTAAGGGTGAGAATAATATCCAGTAATAACATTCAAAACAAGATTTTTGGAACAGATGCTTTATTCAGTGGGGTTTCTGAACAACATATTTCATTAGGACGCAATAGATTCTGCAGATGCAGGAAATCCAGAGTAATGCACATGAAATGCTGGAGGAACTCAGCAGATTAGGCAGCATCTATCGAAAGGAATAAACAGCTGCCACTTTGGGCTGAGACCATTCATCAGGACTGGAAATGAAGGGGGGAAGAAGCTAGAATAAGAAGGTGGGGGGGAGTACAAGCTAAAAGGTGATAGGGGAAGTCAGGTGGGTGGATGATGGGGATACAGTAAGAAACTGGGAGGTGCTAGGTGGAAAAGGTAAAGGGCTGAAGAAGAAGGAAGCTGATAAGAGAGGAGAGTGGACCATGGGAGAAAGGGAAGGAGGAGGGTCATCAGGGCAGATGATAGGCAGGTGCAGACAAAAGAAGAGGTGAAAGGGGAGCCAAAGTGGGGAATGGAGGATGAGAAAAGGAAAATTCATTAGGAGTTTGAGTAGATTTGGCATGTCACCAAAAACGACAGCAATTTCTACAGATGTACTAAGGAACATATTCTGAAAGAAGTACCGTGGAGAACATCTCCGTCTGGTTTGATGGCACCAATGCACAGAATCATAAGAGGTTTCAGAGTATTGTAGACTCAGCCAGCTCCACCATGGGCTCTACGGTACACTTTCCATAGGCGGTGCCTTGAGAAGGTGGCATCCATCATACAGGAACCTCACCGTCTGGGACATGCCCTCTTCTCATTGCTACCATCAGGGAGGAGGTACAGGAGTCTGAACACCCACACTCAACGTTTTAGGAACAACTTCTTCCCCTTTGTCATCAGATTTCTGAATGAAAAATTAACACTACTTCACTATTCTACTTTTTAATTATTTATTGCAATTTACAGTAATTTCATGACTTACACTCAATGACCACTTTATTAGATCCTCCTGTAACTAACAAAGTGGACACTGAGTGTATGTTCATCGTCCTCTGTTCCTGTAGCCTATTGACTCCAAAGTTTGATGGGTTGTGAGTTCAGAGATGCTCTCACTAAACCATTGTTTTAACATGTAGTTATCTGAGCTAATGTCACCTTCCTGTCAGCTTGAACCAGTCAGGCCATTCTCCTCTTATATCTCTCATAACAAGGTGTTTTTGCCCGCAGAATTGCCACTCACTGGATGTTTTAAGTTTTTGTACTATACTCTGTAAACTCTAGAGACTGTTGTGCATGAAAATCCCAAGGGATCAGCAGTTTCTGAGATACTCAAACCACTCTGTGTGACACCAGCAGTCATTCCACAGTCAAATTCACTTAGATCACATTTCTTCCCCATCCTGATGTTTGGTCTGAACAACAACTGAACTTATTGACCATGTCTCTGTGATTTTATGCATTGAATTGTTGCCACGTGATTGGCTGATTCAATATTTGATAGATAGGCAGATGTACAGGTGTAACTAATAAATGTCAGTGATAATAATCAATCTGATTCTGTTTCTGAACATGCATTGTTACAAGTGTATATGTGTGTGGGTGTGTGTGTCCCTACTTTCATCAAATTTCTCTTGCCCTTGATAATAAAACTAAAACTTTTAACTACATGTGCCTTGCTAAAATTCTAAATTTTATCAAAGTTTTGGCGCAGCAGGTAAGCCAACAAGGGGGCTGGTGATTTTCTATGTTTCAGCAATGAGCCTTTTTCACTTGAGCCAGTGACAACAGTTCATTATTTTAAAGAGGATTTGAGAAAATCTTTGAAGCAATTCCTCTGCTTGTCCAATTGTTTCCTACATGGAATATGGAACACACAGCACAATACAGGCTCACGATGTCTTGCAACTTCTTAACCTACTCCAAAATCAACCCTTTCCTCCACCATTGCCCTTCATTTCTCTGCTTACATAGCTGGTGGGTGATGTAGTGGCATCAACACCGGATTGAGACAAGTAATCCCCAGTTCAAATCCAGCTGGCTCCTTGCACTCTTTCCATCTGTGCTGAGTGTTCAGCTAGCAATTCGGCCCTGTAAACAACAGTCAAATATGATGGAAGTGGCAAAAAACCCAACCAACGCGCTGCAAGATGCAAAAAGGAATATGTGCTTATATGAGAGTCTCTTAAAGGTCCTTAATGTATCTGTATCTACCACCACTCATGAGAGTGCATTCCTGTGTCAATTACCTGCCTCAGACATCTCCCCTAAACTATAGTCCAAGCACCTTGAAGATTTTTCACAGGACTTGTGAAACCTTTCAAATGTTAAGAGGCCCGGATACAGTAGATGTGGAAAGGATGTTTCCCATGGTGGGAGAGTCTAGGACAGCGGTCCCCAACCACCGGGCCGTAAAGCATGTGCTACCGGGCCGCGAGTAAACGATATGATTTGGCGATATGATTCAGCTGCACCTTTCCTCATTCCCTGTCACGCACTGTTGAACGAGTGCACGCGAGGATATTACCCACGCATATCCATGTCAGCACGGGAGGAAGATCAACTCCTCGAGCTTGCAAATGACGACGGGCTGAAAAGTACCGAAAAGGTTGCTTGCATTTCCAACATGTCTCTGCGAAGCAGGGTTTTCTGCAATGAATGCAACGAAAAATAAATTCTGGAATAGACTGGACACAAGGAACCCTCTTCGAGTATCGCTGCCTCACATTACCCCTCGATGGGACCAGCTTGTTGCAGGAAAACAAGCCCAGGGCTCCCACTGATTCAGCGATATTAGTGTGTTGCAATGATTTTATATGTTCACATGAGGAAAATATGCGCTGTGTGTTTAATATCCAAATGTTACTTAAAATATTATGATGCTATTGACTTATAAGTGACTTATAATTGACTAATCACTATATTCATGGGAGGAAAATATATGCTGTGTTTTTAATATTAAATTCGTTAGATAAACCCTTTTAGAAATGAAATTGAGTGTATTAGCAACTTATAAGTGACATAGTTGACTTATCACCTATATTCCGGTCGTGATTAACACCCCATCCCCTCCCCCCCGGGTTGCTAACTGTCCCGTATTTGCCGGGGCATCCTGTACATTGGGTGAAATTGGTTTGTCCCATACGGGACCACTCTTGTCCCATACGGGACCACTCTTGTCCCATATTTCCCCCGCTAAGGTACAGCGTTCCTATGAAACCTCTTGTGCTGAAATGGTGTAAAGCGAAGAAGCAATTACCATTAATTTATACGGGGAAAATTTTTGAGCATTCCCAGACCCAAAAAATAACCTACCAAATCATACCAAATAATGCATAAAACCTAAAATAACAGTAATATATAGTAAAAGCAGGAATGATATGATAAATACACAGCCTATATAAAGTAGAAATAATGTATGTACAGTGTAGTTTCACTGAACAGAATCACCAGAAACGATCTGTAGAAAAAAAATCGGCACGTATACGTCACGCATGCGCACACAGGTGCCTGCTCAAGGCTTCATGGTCATGGTAGTCTTTCTCGGGGTAAACACAACGTATTTGACTACTACTCTTGTCTGTTGGCAACCCTACCCACCCACCCCCAAAAAGAAACATGTGCTTATATGAGAGTCTTCTAAAGGTCCTTAATGTAGCTGTATCTACCACCACTCATGAGAGTGCATTCCTGTGTCAATTATTTTTAGATAATGTTGTCAATAATAAATCGGTCCACAATGCAAAAAAGGTTGGGGACCCCTGGTCTAGGACAAGATGGCATAGCCTTTCACAACAGAGATGCGGAGAAATTTCTTTAGCCAGAGGGTGGTGAATTTGTGGAATTTGTTGCCACATGCAGCTGCGGAGGCCAGGTCGTTGTGTATTTAAGGCAGAGATTGATAGATTCCTGATTGGACATGGCATCAAAGGTTACAGGGAGAAGTGCGGTGTAAAGTGAGTCCAAGGACGGAAGATTGGTTTGTGTGATGTGCTGGGCTGTGTTCATGATCTCCTGCAGCTTCTTCCGGTCTTGGACAGGACAATTTCCATACCAGGTTGTGATGCACCCTAAAAGAATTCTTTCTGCAATGCATCTGTAAAAATTAGTGAGGGTTTTAGGGGACAGGCCAAATTTCTTTAGCTTTCTCAGGAAGTAAAGGCGCTGGTGGGCCTTCTTGGCAGTGAACTCTGCTTGGTTGGACCAAGTCAGGTCACTTGTGATATTGACCCCGAGGAACATAAAGCTTTTGACCTGTTCCACTTGTGCACCACTGATGTAAATGGGGTCGTGCAGTCCACTACTCCTTCTGAAGTCAACAACCAATTCCTTCGTCTTGCTGACGTTGAGGGATAGGTTATTGTCTTCGCACCATGCCATTAGGTTCTTAATTTCCTCTCTGTACTCAAACACATTATTACCCGAGATATGGCCTACAATTGTGGTGTCATCAGCAAAACTTATATATTGAGTTCGATGGAACCTCAGCTACACAATCATGGGTGTACAGTGAGTACAGCAGGGGGCTGGGTACACAGCCTTGTGGGGCACCAGTGCTCAGAGTGATTGTAGAGGAGAGCTTGTCCCCTATTTTTTACAGCCTGGGTCCTTCCTGTGAGGAAGTTGAAAATCCAGCTGCAGATCTGAGTGCTAAGGCCCAGGTTTCGGAGCTTTGGAATGATGGTATTAAAGTCAGAGCTGTAGTCTTTATTCTCCAGGTGTTCCAAGGAGGAATGTAGGGCCAGAGAGATGGCATCTGCCATTGACCTGTTGCTCCGGTAGGCGAATTGCAAAGCGTCGAGGTTGACTGGTAGGCTGTGGTTGATGTGTGCCATAACCAATCGCTTGAAGCACTTCATAGCAATTGATGTCAGAACCACAGGGCGATAGTCATTCAGGCATGCCACCTTGCTCTTCTTCTGCACTGGGATTATCGTTGCCTTCTTAAAACATGAGGGGATCTTAGACTGAAGCAAGGAGCAGTTGAAGATGTCAGCAAACACTCCAGCTAGCTCACTTTCACAGCCCGGAGAACCCGTCCTGGGACGCCATCTGGGCCTGTCGCCTTCCTTGGATTTATCTTCAGGAAGGCCCTTCTAACGTCCTCCTTCGTGATGTCCTCCAAGTATCCGGACCTGCCTCTTGTTTTTTTGCACTACCTTACTTTCCCTTTTCTATTTTCTATTTATGATTTATAATTTAAATTTTTAATATTTACTATCAATTTGTACTCCAGGGAGTGTGAAGTGCAGAATCAAATATCGCAGTGATGATTGTACGCTCTAGTATCAATTGTTTGGCGACAATAAAGTATGAAGTATAAAGTATAAGGCCGGGAACTGGGGTTGAGGAGAAGAAAAAAAAGGGATCAGCCATGATAAAATGGCAGAGCAGACTCAATGGGCCAGATGACCTAATTCTGCTCCTATGTCTTATGGTCTAAGTGACCAGAACTGAACACAGTCATCTAAATAAGGTCTAACCTGAGTTTTATTCCACATGTGTTCCTCTTTCTATAAGTTTAGGACAGTGGCACAGCTGGTCGAGTTGCTGCCTCACATTTCCAGCAATTCAGGTTCAATTCTGACCTTGGATATTGGGTGTGTAGAATGGACAAGTTGTCTTTGCGACCACAGGGACTCTGCTTTCCTCACACATCTGCACAACTGGCTGCTTTGGACTTTGGATGGCCATTATCAATTTCCATTACTGGTAGAGGAATGGCAGAAATTTTTGGTATCTGGGTAGTTGACGGGAAGGAGAGGAAGAAAAATAATTAGATTGTTATTATTTTGGTAAATGGTTGCTCGATGCTTGACACTAATAGAGTGGGTGAAATCCATGCTGCATGCCTCTATGATCTGCAAATGTTAACAGACTTAGACCAATCACGAGATTCTAAGTGATTTAATTTGGTTGCATCAGCATGGATTTATTTTATTTTTATTTAGAGGTACAGTATGGTAACTGGCGCTTCGGCCCAACAAGCCCACACTGTCCAATTACACCCATGTGACCAATTAAACCACTAACCCTTATTAATTTATGTGCTATTATTTCGGAGGACCTGTCCTGGCCCCAGCATGTAAGTGCAATTATGAAGAAAGGTTGGTAGCGCCTCTACTTCCTTAGGAGCTTGCAAAGATCTGGCATGACATCTAAAATTTGGACAAACTTTTATAGATGTATAGAGGTAAGTATATTGACTGGCTGCATCATATCCTATGTGGAAACACCATGAGTGGAATATTCTACAAAAATAAATGAATATTGTCCAGACCATCAATGACAATGCTCTCCCCATCACTGAGCATATCTATATGAAATACAGTGGCAGGAAAGCAGCATCTGTCATCAGGGATACCCATTGCCCAGGATAAGCTTTTTTCTTGCTCCTGCCAACAGAAAGAAGGTACAGGAGCCTCAGGACTTACATCACCAGGTTCAGAAACAATTATTAGCCCTTAACCTTTCGGCTCTCGAATCAAAGGGGATAACTTCACTGAACTTCACTTGCCCCATCATTAAAGTGTTCCCACAACCAGTGGACTCACTTTCAAGAACTCTTCATCTGATGACCTCAATAGTCAATATTTATTTATTTATTATTAATTTTCATTCTTTTTGTATTTGTACAGTTTGTTATCTTTTGCACACTGGCTGGGCGCTCAATTTGGCGCGGTCTTTCATTAATCCTGTTATGGTTACTATTTTAGGGATTTATTGTGTATACCCACAAGAAATGAATCTTAGGGTTGTATATGGTGACATATATATATGTTTTGATAATAAATTTACTTTGAACTTTAAAATTTGAATGTCCTTAGAATGTGGGAGGAGACGGAAGCCTACAGAGGAAATGCGCTTGACAGTGGCAGAAATGAATCTGATCACTAGTGTTGTAACAGCGTTATGCTAACCACTGCCCTACCATGCTGCTGCTATTTGCAGTTTAAAAAAATGCATTTGCATTTTATTTTGACCTTCATCTCATTTTATAACACTTTAATTTGATGAGTTTTTACTGGGCATAACATAGCATGTCCCATTGTTACATTTCTCCCCTAACCCTACCCCGCCCCCCCCGATCCTCAGTTATTTTACTCTGAGTGCTAAGCAACAGCATGTGTTATCCTAGAGCTGGTTGAGCTGCATGAAAGAAGGGGGCAGTGCAGAATAAAATACTTTGTGAATTAGTCAATTTGAACTTCTTGTCACGTGCATAAGTGCTGTGAGGTACAGGTATGATGAAAAGCTTGCTGGCTGTAGCATCACAAGCACATAGATAAGGCCATCAGAGCAGAATCAAGCCATTCATCCCATCAATTCTGCTTCACTATTCCATCATGGCTGATATCTTTTCTCTCTCAGCCCCATTCTCCTGCCTTCTCAGCAAACTCACAGAACATAAATTATACATAAGTTACACATACATTATAAAAAAAGAACATAATTAGAGACAAGTCTATGGTAGTGCAAAAGGTGGTCTGTCGAGTTCCATTTGACATGGCTTAGGATTTGACATGAACTAGTCAGTTCAAGAGCCTGACGAAGGGTCTCGGCCTGAAACATCGACTGCGCCTCTTCCTATAGATGCTGCTTGGCCTGCTGCGTTCACCAGCAACTTTGATGTATGTTACTTGAATTTCCAGCATCTGCATAATTCCTGTTGTTTGAGTTCAAGAGCCTGTTGTTTGTGGTAAAATAATTGATCCTGAACCTGGTAGCAGGCATACATGAAGGAACCAGACACAGGTAAATAAATACAGAAAGGGAAAATAATGGATTGGGACAAGCAGAGAGAATATTGAAATAAAAATCAAAATAAAAAGAAATTTAAAATTTAAAGAGTGTATTGCCTGCAGCACAGGAGCTTCATAATTCTAATGACTTTGGTTGGCTAAAGACCATTGAATGTAAGACCATAAGACCATAAGATTTAGGAGCAGAATTAGGCAATAAGACCCAGCAAGTCTGCTCCACCATTTCATCATGGCTGATCCATTGTTCTTCTCAGCCTCACTCTCCTGCCTTCTCCCCATATCTCGTCATGTCCTGACCAATCAAGAATCTATCAACCTTTGCCTTAAATTACATAAAGACTTGGCCCTCCACAATTGCCTGTGGTAAAAAAAATTCCTCAGATTCACCACTCTCTGGCTAAAGAAATTCCTCCTCATCTCCTTTCTAGAAGGACAACTCTCTATTCTGAGGCTGCATCCTCTGGTCTTATACTCTCCCACCACAGGAACTATCCTCTCCACATCCACTCTATCAAGAACTTGCAGCATTCGCTTGGTATCAATGAGGTCACCTTTCATTTATCTGAATATCACTTACTCAATTAATCAATAGTGAGAAATAGCATGGAATAGGCCCTTTAAACCCTATGTGTGCACTGCCCAGCAGCTCCTGAATCATGGGACAATTTACAATGACCTACAAAATGGTACGTCTTTGGACTCTCAGAGGAAACTGGAGCACCCAGAGGAAATCTACGCATTCATGGGGAGAATGTACAAAGTCCTTACGTTACAGACAGCAGCAGGAAAATGAGGTATTTGTGGCAATAAATACATCTGCAGTAAGTATAATGCAACAATACCTGACACTGAGAGGGTAATTGAGGAGAAGAAGCTACCTTCACGAAGGCAAGATCTCACTCAATGACTTCACACATTTCATAATTCATGGACTAAATCTTGTACAGTGACAGATAAGCTTTGCATAAATAACAGAACACCCATTAAACCTATCATTTTTGGTGGTAAACTTTAGTCCTGGAGGTTTCTTGTGTTATTTTCTTTTTGTAATAAGCAGAGCATATGGTGTTAGAAAGGAGCTTACAATTCTTAAGCCACTTTACAAGCTTGAGGATTCATTTTTCTAAATCCTGGGTTTTCTGTTCTTGTTTGATGGAAGATTTACATAATCCACACAAATTGTGTAATTCCTGTCAATTAAAGAAGGTTCAATGAAAGTTACAATGACATATTCTTCTGAAGTAACCTTTCTGCAAACTGAAAATCGTGGTACTAGGTAAAATTTACCAATCAATAAGGGTCAAAAGATAGTAATTGCTGCCATTATTTTGGAAAGAAGCCAGTGATTGACAAGAGATCAATAACTATTTGTGGAACACAGCAAAGAATGGTTGTGCTTTTGGGGGATTCACACATCTGTCACTTATATTCAGAGCAGCACACACAAAACACTGGAGGACCTCAGCAGGCCAGGCAGAGTAAGCATTGACATTTTGGGCTGAGGCTCTTTATCAGGAAAGGGAGAAGTCAGGGTAAGAAGGTGGGGGGAGGAGATTAAGATGTACAAGGTTCCAGGTGAAATGTGAAGCCAGCAGAGGGACAGAGGGTGAAGTAGAGAGCTGGGGTGTTGATTGGTGAAAGAGGTAAAGGGCTGGAGAAGGGGAAATCTGATAAGAGCGGATAGAAGACCATAGAAGAGAGGGATGTGCGAGGAGTACCAGAGGGAGGTAATAGGCAGGGAAGGTGAAACAGGGAAACAAGAATGGGGAATGGAACGGTGAAAGAGAGGAGTGGAAATCGATGTTGGAAGCTACCCAGATGGAATATAAGGTGAGTCCTCTTCGTGGAATGGGAATGGGAAGCAGAATTAAAATGGGTGACCACCGGGAGTTCCAGTTTTATTTTGGCAGACAGAGGTGCTCAGCGAAGTGGTCTCCCAATCTACGTCGAGTCTCACTGATCTACAAGAGGCCACACCTGGATCGCCGGATACAGCAGATAACCCCAACAGACTCACAGGTGAAGTGTCGCCTCACCTGAAAGGACTGTTTGGGACCCTGAATAGTAGTGAGGGAGCAGGTGTAGGGAGGCGCAACTGTGGCGCTTGTTCATAATGGTAATGAGGGAAATGGTGTAGATGGCTGCATCCAATCACTCGCTGTGTGAGGCTGTTTTCTAAATTGGGTATTAATAACAAACTAAGTTGGAATAAAGGAACTTTTTTCTCCCCCTCTCCCCTCTCTGATAATGATCAGAGTGACACAGGACTGCATAGATTTGAGATTTACACTGTGAAGATAAGTAATATAGTTTACACCAGAAGTGAACTGCAAATTAGTTAAAATGGAACTGGACACAGTCTCTGCTGCTTCCGTCATTCCCCAAAATGAATTTGAATGGCATTTCCAAAATACTGAACTGAAGCATACAGATATCCAACTAAGAATTTACACTGGAGAAATGATAACTTCTGTGGGAATGATATTTGTGACAGTGAAATACAACAACCAACAAGCCACATTTGACTTGTATCAGTTAAAAAAAAACAGGAGAGCTGGCATACGCGTTTGTCTGAGACAACTGCAACTTGTCTGGAGATCCCTTTACATGCCACATCCCCTACAACTGAGTCAACTGAGAGTGAATTAAGAAAGGTACTGGATGATGCCACCGCAGTGTTCAAGGGTGGCAATGGAAAACTCAGATGTATCGAGGAAAAAATTGTGCTAAATGAAATGTCACACATGCGTTTTACGAAGCCTGTTCTATTCCTTATACTGTCTGTGATAAAGTAGCCAGTGAGCTAGATTGCATGGAAACTGAAGGAATTCTTCCCAAGGTGGAGTGGAGTCCATGGGCAACACCAGTGGCCCCGGTAGACAAAGGAATGTGTCTGTCAGGATCCGTGGTGATTTTAAGGTCACCATCAACCCAGTGCTGTTATAGATCAGTGCCCTCTGCCCTCTGTCCTTTGACAAGGTCCCGCATGGGAGGTTAGTTAGGAAAATTCAGTCGCTAGGTATACATGGAGAGGTGGTAAATTGGATTAGACATTGGCTCAATGGAAGAAGCCAAAGAGTGGTAGTAGAGAATTGCTTCTCCGAGTGGAGGCCTGTGACTAGTGGTGTGCCACAGGGATCAGTGCTGGGTCCATTGTTATTTGTCATCTATATCAATGATCTGGATGATAATGTGGTAAATTGGATCAGCAAGTTTGCTGATGATACAAAGATTGGAGGTGTAGTAGACAGTGAGGAAGGTTTTCAGAGACTGCAGAGGGACTTGGACCAGCTGGAAAAATGGGCTGAAAAATGGCAGATGGAGTTTAATACTGACAAGTGTGAGGTATTGCACGTTGGAAGGACAAACCAACGTAGAACACACAGGGTTAATGGTAAGGCACTGTGGAGTGCAGTGGAACAGAGGGATCTGGGAATACAGATACAAAATTCCCTAAAAGTGTCGTCACAGGTAGATAGGGTCGTAAAGAGAGCTTTTGGTACATTGGCCTTTATTAATCGAAGTATTGAGTATAAGAGCTGGAATGTTATGATGAGGTTGTATAAGGCATTGGTGAGGCCGAATCTGGAGTATTGTGTTCAGTTTTGGTCACCAAATTACAGGAAGGATATAAATAAGGTTGAAAGAGTGCAGAGAAGGTTTACAAGGATGTTGCTGGGACTTGAGAAACTCAGTTACAGAGAAAGGTTGAATAGGTTAGGACTTTATTCCCTGGAGCGTAGAAGAATGAGGGGAGATTTGATAGAGGTATATAAAATTATGATGGGTATAGATAGAATGAATGCAAGTAGGCTTTTTCCACTGAGGCAAGGGGAGAAAAAAACCAGAGGACATGGGTTAAGGGTGAGGGGGGAAAAGTTTAAAGGGAACATTAAGGGGGGCTTCTTCACACAGAGAGTGGTGGGAGTATGGAATGAGCTGCCAAACGAGGTTGTAAATACGGGTTCTTTTTTAACATTTAAGAATAAATTGGACAGATACATGGATGGGAGGTGTATGGAGGGATATGGTCCGTGTGCAGGTCAGTGGGACTAGGCAGAAAATGGTTCGGCACAGCCAAGAAGGGCCAAAGGGCCTGTTTCTGTGCTGTAGTTTCTATGGTTTCTATGGTTTCTAATAGACAACAGTTTTGAAAACCTTTCTGGGGGTAACACTTCAGCAAAGTGGACTTAGATCAGGTTTACATACAGATGGAGATGGAAGAAGAGTCCAAAGTGTTTCTCACCATAAATACTCAAAGGGCTTCACTTCTATCATAAGCTTGCTTTTGGAGTAGCACCAGCACCTGAATCCTGGCTGAAAGCTATGAACCAGGTGCTGCAAAGCTGCCCAGGCACTTGTTACCTGGATGACATCATTGTTATTGTTAAGGATGACGGAACATCCCTAAAATCTCAAGACAGTGTTAAAAAGATGAGAAGATTATGGGCTCAGAACATGACACAGCAAGTGGAAATTTGTTAAACCAAGCATCACCTACTGTAGTCACACCATTGCCAAACAAGCTTTACACAAGTGTGCTGGAAAAGATTCAAGCAGTGGTGCATGCTCCATGGCCAAAAGGTGTGTCACAGTTGCAGTCCTTTTCAGGATTTGTTAATTACTATAACAGGTTTCCACAAAACCTGTCTACTGTGCTCCAACCCATGGACTCATTACTACAGATCTGGAAGAAATGACAGTGGTCAAAACAGTGTGAGGTGGCTTTCCAAAAGGTACAGGACATGGTGATGTTAGACGCTGCGCTCTCATATTATGTTCCAGATTGTCCTGTGAAGCTTGCCTGTGACACCTTGCCTTCAGATTTATGTGCAGTCATGTCATATGTTGTGAGTGAAGCAAGTGAATGCCCCATAACTTTTGTGTTATATTCCCTTACCACCGCAGAGTAAAATTATGCACAGATTGATAGAGAGCACTTGAATCTGGTTTGTGGAGTAAAACATTTCAACCAGTACTTGTATGGGAGATAGTTTACACTCATTACTAGTGTCTGTTTTCAGTCCACAGGAGGGTGTTCCACTAACAGCAGCAGCACGAATGCAGAAGTGGGTTCCGTTTCTGAGGACACAATTACAGGATCGAATTTAAGATGCCAACTAATCATAGAAACACTGATGGATTGCCCCATTAACCATGGTGAAGAAAATACCTGAAGAATTTACAAAAGAGGAATCTCCTCTTGACATATTCTCCCTAATGCAAATTCAAAGTCTTCCTATTACAGCAGAAACGAACTAGAGAAAAGACCCCATACTGTTTCAGGTCTACATGGCAACCCAAGATGGCTGGAATGTGCAGCAGAAATTCCAGTTCCCCAATTTTTATCAGCATCGGGATGAACATTGACCTTGGCAGGCATTGATTTTTGTGGGGATTGAGAGTTGCTGTACCATCCGAGCTTAGAGCTAAGGTGTTGGAGGAGCTAGATACCGTTCATCTAGGCGTGGTTATAATGAAAGTACTGGCTTGCAGCTCTGTCTGGTAGTCTGATATAGATCAGCAGATTGACCAGCTTGCCATGCACTGCTCAAGACGCCAACTCTCTCAGAAGAAAAGTGTCCAGAGCTGTCAGAACCACTTCCTAAATTGCCAGAGTCAACTCCTACAGCCACCACAGAGGAGGCCCAGAACCTGCGATTGTTTCACAGCCACAAACCTCACTTGACAAGCAGAGTGATCCCTCTTGTCAGGAAAGATGTTATCTCACAGTTGTAAGATATCCACTATGCTCTGAATGTCTGTTTAGTAGTAGTGTTATATTGTATACTGTATATATTCTGTATATGTATATAAGTTGAGATGCATTCTATATTGTTGCAGATTATAGCTAAGCAGTAAGGAGTGTTGTGCAATTAATATTTCTGTCATATTTAAGTAATATTGTAAATATGTTATTTGATTATTTTTTGTTGTTCATATAATTCATTATGGGTTATATGAAGAAGTATGTAAATGGCATGCATCATTAGGCCACCACATCATATGTCCGCGACTCGCTAAAGTAAAGAATCTACGTATACGAGTATCCCTGGGCTTCCATGCTTTTCGTTCAATTAGTTTTATGTTTTGGAGTTACAAAACATCACAGCCACACATTCTGGTGTCAACATAGCATACCCAAAACGATCAGCAGAATAATAGAAGCAACAACAGTAACAGAACAAAATAACAACAGCAAAACACTCTCACCCAAACCAAACAAACAAAATCAGGCATACTTTGTTGAGCATCTCCACTCCATCCACCAAAAACAAACTTCCCAGTGGCCAACCATTTCAATTCCTATCCCCATTCCTATTCTAGTGCGTTGGTCCATGGCCTTTTCCTTTGCCACAATGAGGCCACCCTCAGGGTGCAGGAACAACACCTTATATTCTGTCTAGGTAGCCTCCAAACAGATATCATGAATATTGACTTCTCTTTCCATTAATGTCTTCCCTTCCCCTTTCTCTTGTCTTCTATTCCCCACTCTGGCCTCTTACCTTTACACCTCACTAGCCTATCACCTCCACCTTGTGACCCTCTTTTGTTCCCTTTCAGAATCAGGTTTATTATCACTGGCATGTGTCGTGAAATTTGTTAACTTAGCAACAGCAGTTTAATGCAATACATAATCTAGAAGAACAAAAATAAAATAATAATAAATAAATCAATTACAGTATACGTATATTGAATAGATTAAAATTGTGCAAAAAACAGAAACAATATATATTTAAAAAGTGAGGCAGTGTTCAAGGGTTCAATATCCATTTAGGAATCTGATGGCAGAGGGGAAGAAGCTGTTCCTGAATCGCTGAGTGTGTACCTTCAGGCTTCTGTACCTCCTCCCTGATGGTAACAGTGAGAAAAGGGCATGTCCTGGGTGCTGGAGGTCCTTAGTAATGGACACTGCCTTTCTGAGACACCATTCCCTAAAGATGTCCTGGGTACTTTGAAGGCTGTACCCAAGATGGAGCTGACTAAATTTTCAACCCTCTGCAGCTTCTTTTGGTCCTGTGCAGTAGCACCCCCACACCCCGCCATACCAGACAGTGATGCAGCCTGTCAGAATGCTCTCCACGGTACATCTGCGGAAGTTTTTGAGTGTATTTGTTGACATGCCAAATCTCTTCAAACTTCTAATGAAGTATAGGCACTGTCTTGCCTTCTTTATAACCACATCAATATGATGGGACCAGGTTAGATGCTCAGAGATTTTGACACCCAGCGAATTGAAACTGCTGACTCTCCACTTCTGATCCCTTTATGAGAACTGGTATGTGTTCCTTTGTGTTACCCTTCCTGAAATCCACAATCAGCTCTTTCATCTTACTGATGTTGAGTGCCAGGTTGTTGCTGCGGCACCATTCCACCAGTTGGCATATCTCACTCCTGTACACCCTCTTGTCACCACCTGAGATTCTACAAACAATAGTTGTATCATCAGCAAATTTTGGATAGTATTTGAGCTATGCCTAGCCACACAGTCAAGGGTAGAGAGAGTGGAGCAGTGGGCTAAGCACACACCCCTGAGGTGCACACACTTTCCTCTCCTATTAGATTCCTTCTAACTAGACCTTCTTCCCCTCTCCAACATTTTTACACTGGCATCTCCCCCCAAAGGAGGATCTCGGCACAGAACTTTGACTGTTTATTCATTTCCATAGATGTTGCCTGACCTGCTGAGTTCCTTCAGTATTTTGTGTATGTTGCACTGCAGCTAGCTAGTGGTTCTTCACAGAACAGTTGCATTATCGACAAAGGGACCTGGCCCATTCTAATTCCAAATCAGTGTGTTGAATGATTCTGAGAGGAACATTGATGCTCCTTACATTGATGCTCCTTACCTTGTTCTTCCTGATGAAATGTGGTTAAGAAGCTGTGAGCTGCTATCAAAGAAGGCTTGGCGGGTTCCTCTTGAATTTTTTTTTGCCTTTGGTAATGTTAATAATTGCACCTCTTCATAAAGCTCTAAGCTGACGAAGGAAGCACACATTTCTACACTGAGTTCATGACGTCCTCAGGTGATAAAGTATCTTGATATTCTATAGGCAAATGAAGCAGACAGCAAATATTTAGTTTTAAGTGGAACTGCTCTAATGATTTAACACAGCATATTGCCTTCAACCTGGCAGAACAATGTCAAACATGTACTGATTATTAATCATTAAGTAACTGTCAAGTAACCCACATGGTGTTAGTGAAAGTAAATCACAATTGGAAAGAAGATGTCTTAATTTTGTTACAGAATAACATGTGCTGGACTGTTGTTGCCAGAGAACGTCGGGTATACAGGAACATTACCTTACTATTTTTTCCTCGCTTTTTGCACTAATTATTTAATTTTTTATATGTACTTACTGTAATTTATCATTATGCATTGCAAAGTACTCTAAAATTTTACAACATATGCCCGTGATATTCAAGCAACACACACAAAATGCTGGTGGAACGCAGCAGGCCAGGCAGCATCTATAGGAAGAAGTACAGTCGACGTTTCGGGCCGAGAAGTCCTAACGAAGGGTCTCGGCCTGAAACGTCGACTGTACTTCTTCCTATAGATACTGCCTGGCCTGCTGCATTCCACCAGGATTTTGTGTGTGTTGCTTGAATTTCCAGCATCTGCAGATTTCCTCGTGTGTGCCCGTGATACTAAACCTGATTCTGATTCCACCCCTCTTCCATTCAATAAGATTCATATTACGATTTTTGAATGAGAAGCAGCATCTATCATCAAGGTCTCCCACCATCCGGGCTATGCTGTCTGCTCGCTTCTGCCATCAGGAAAGAGGTACGGAAGCCTTAGCTCACACACCACTGGGTTCAGGAACAGTAATTACCCCTCAACCGCCGGGCTCTTGAACCAGTGTGGATAAACTCACTCACCTCAGTGTTGAATTGATTCCACAACTTACAGATTCACTTTTGAAACTGCCCAATTCATGGCCTCAATATTATTTATTGAGCTGTTATTTATTTATTTGAATTTTTATTGTATTTGTACCATCTGCTTTCTTTTGCACATTGGTTGTTTGCCTGTCTTTGTTTTTGTGCAGTTTTCCTTTGATTGCATTGTATTTCTTTGTACTACTGTGAATGCCTGCAAAAAATGTATCCCAAGGTAACATGTGGTGACTTATACGTACATACATAAATTTATTATGACACTTGGGAATGCCGAAATTCAGTCCCTTGCCAGCTTATAAGAGACAGATAAGGTGAAAATTAGAATATAAATGAACAAAGTGCTCATTGCTTAAATCTTTTCAAAGATTTAGGGACAAAGCATTTCTTTACAGTTTTCATGTAAGACAATATTTAGTAGGTCCTACCTAGAAACTAAAATACAGGGATTTCATGCCTTCAAGCTTGCATAGTAATTACCAAGATTCTATTTTTAACATTCTGACAAGTCCTAAGTCAATACAATGAATTTTGAGCTGGCACAACAGAAGTTGTGATTAATTACAAGACAATAGTAAGTGGCTAATAGACGTGTAGTTTCAGTCAACTGTAGAATTGAATAAGCAGTTCTGGCAATGAGAAAGGAAGGGAGAAAAAGAACAAAAATACATTTTCAAATGAAAATCTATAATGTTTTGTCAGATAAATAGAATCTGTGGCAGATGTGGAATTGTCTGATAATAAGAATCAGAATCGGGTTACTTCCACTGACATATGTCATGTAATTTGTTGTTTTGTTCAGAAGTACAGTGCAATATGTAAAAAAGAATTACTGTAGGTTACAATAAGAAATATAATAATGAAGTAGGTTATACGGAATTGAAGCAAAGTAGTGAGGTTGTGTTCAGAATCAGGCTTAATATCAGTGGTATGTGTTGTGAAATTTGTTGTTTTGCAGCAGCAGTACAATGTAATACATCATAACAAAAACTGTAAATTACAGTAAGAAATATATAAATATTTAAGCTGTTAACTAAACCATAGTGATAGATGCCTCCTTTGCGAGGCTTCACTTCTTGAAGATGTCCTCAGTGCTGGGTGGCACTTGCCTATGTTGGAGCTGACTAGGTTTATAACTTTCTGCTCCTTATTTTGATCCTGTGCAATGTACATGGACTATTCGGAAGTCTGATGGCAGAGGGGAAGAAGCTGTTCCTAAAATACTGAGACGGCAAGCTCCTGCATCTCCTCCCTGATGGTAGTAATGAGAAGAGGGCATGTCTTGGATGGTGAAGGGTCTTAATGATGGATGTAGAACAGGGGTCAAAATCTATTGTTACCTAAAAGAGCTACTTGGGTTTATGTGTTTTCCATCATTAGATGAGACACTGGGCTCAATAGTCAGGAAGATTTGTTGCAGTTTTATAAAACCCTGGTTAGACCTCAACTTAATTCTGGTCACTCCATTACTGGAAAGATATGGATACTGTGGAGGTGATGAAGCAGAGGATGATGCATGGATTAAACAGCATTATAGGATTAAAATCCTATAAGGAGAGGTTGGATTATTTGCTCCGGAGTACTGGAGCTACAGGGAGTGCGATAGAAGTTCATAAGATTATGAAAAGCATAGACAGATAGCCAGCATTTTGTTCCCAGGATCATGAATCTTATGCCAGACAGCATGCATTTAAGCTGAGAGTTCAAAGGAGATGTTCAGGACAAATTCTTTTTTTTGCACAGAAAATGGTGATTGCCTGGAATGCCCTGTCGGGGTGGTAGTGAAGGCAAATATGATAATAGCCATTAAGAGACACTTAGATAGGCATATGAGTGTGCACAAAATGGAGGGATATAGACATTGCGTAGGCAGAAGTGATTAATTTTGTTAGACATTAAACGGGGCTGCACAGGTTTGTAGGTAGTAATGGAGATGTACTTGCCTTTATTAGTCAAGGCACTGAGCTCAAAATTCAGGAAAAGATTTTGCAGCTTTAAAACAATCTGGTTCAGCCTACATCTGGAGTATTGCATGCAGTTTTGGTTTCTTACTTCCTTTCTCATTGCCAGGACTGCTTATTCTATTCTAGAGTTGATTGAACCTACTCCAATGATTATAGCATAACATCAAGGGCTTAAGGTCTGTTCCTGTGCTGTATTTTTCTGTCTATGCTGCACCATCAGCAACCTTATCATATTAGTGCAACTTGAATAATGTTCAAAGTTCAAAGGGCATTTACTGTATACAACTTTCAGATACATCTCCTTACAGGCAGCCACAAAACAAAGAAACCCAGTGGAATCCATTAAAAAAAGATTGTCATACATCCAACGTGCAGACAAAAACATATCATGCAAACAATAAAAATAAGCAAATAACATTCAGAACTGAAAAAAGATCTAGTGCTTTCCTGGCGTATATGATGAATAAACTCTTCTTGGGCTTCAAACCGGGTACAGGTATCAATTATAACTGAAGTTTTGATGACAAACTCTGCTATCTTCATAAGGAATGATGGTGGTATTTATACTCCCATCGTCCATCTCTCCTGATTGGTTAGTCCTCATCCAATCAGGTTTCCGTTGTCCCATCTTGTTTACAATCGAATTCCAGTTCTTATTAATGGTCCAGGACATATGATCTTCAGTTATGAGTGACCAAAAGGAGGTCTTCAACCCTGAGTGACTAAAAAGAGGCATTTGCCAATGCCTGATTACATAACAGCAGCTGAGTAGTAATTCCTAATGCAATGTAATTTCTTCGCTCAAGCATTGATTACTAGGACTAAGTGAATCTCAGAACTGAAAATATCTATGGCTTGTAAGGAAAAGAGGTGGAATGTGATCATCATCATATAATTTGGTACTTCTTGAAGAGCTGTGAATTGTAAATCTTATGAGAGTATGGATGTTGTTGTAATTGATGGACATATTCATATTCTGTCTGGGTAGCCTCTAAACCTATGGCATAAACATCAATTTCTCTAACTTCCAGTAATGTTTCCTGCCTCCATGTTCTCTCTTTTTCCATTTCTTTCTTACCCCTACTTTGCTCCTCACCTACCTATCCCCTCGCTCTGGTCCCCCTCCTCCTTCCTTTTCTTCCGCAGCCCACTCTCTTCTCCTGATATTCCTTCACCTCTTCCACCTATCACTTTATATCTCCTCACTTTATTCCCCTCCCTGACCCAGGAATCTTCTCCATCATCTGGTTTCACTTATTACTTTCCTGCTTGTACTCCTTCCCCTACCTTCTTAGAGTCACTGAATCATAGTCTCATCAAACAATAGAGTGCAGGAACAGGCCATTCGTCCCATCTATTCCATGCTGATTTATCATTATGTCTAGTTCCATTGGCCTGCACCGGAACATAGCTCTAAATACTCCTCCTTTCCATGTACCTGTCATAATTTCTCTTAAATGTTGAAATCAAACCTGCAGCCAGCGCTGTTGCTGGTAGCTACACCACGTTCACACATTCACCATCCTCTGAGTGAAAATGTTCCTACTCATATTGCCCTTAAACATTTCACCTTTCACTCTTAACCTATAAACTCTAGTTCTAGTCTCACTCAACTCAGTGTAAAAAGCCTACTTGCATTTACCCTATGTATAACCTGCATAATTTTGTATATTAAATATCCTACACTCTAGGGCAAGGGCTTCCCTACCTTATTTATGCTATGGACCAATATTATTAAGCAAGCTGTCCGTGGACCTCAATTTGGGAATCCCTGCTCTAGGGAATAAAATTTAGCCTTTCCATATACCTTAAGTCCCGGCAACATCCTTGTAAATTTTCTCTGCACTCTTTCAATCTTATTAATATCTTTCTTGTAGGTAGGTGACCAGATGGGGTCACTATAATCCAAATTAGGCCTCACCAACATCTTATACAACTTCAACATGACCTCCCAACTACTGTACTCATTACTTTGATTTATGAAGGTCAAAATACCAAAAGCTCTCTTTACCATCCTGCGTACTTGTGATGCCACATTCAATTTGTGATGGCTCTGTATTCTTATTCTGACTTATTCTCCTAACTTTTCCCATCTTCATGAAAGGTCTTGGCCTGACACACTGACTGCTAATTCCTCTCCATAGATGCTGCCTGACCTGTTGAGTTCCTTCAGTATTTTGTGTGTCTTGCTCTGGACCTACAGAATCTGCAGAAGTTCTTGGGTTTATAATTGAAGTTAACACATTGTTTCAAAACAAATCTTGGAAGAATAAAGTCTTAGCTCTGCTCTTCCACTTTCATGAGGCACATCAAGACCCTGCTGCCCCCCTCACTGGACCCTCTGCAGTTCACGTACCATCCCAACTGTTCAGCAGACAATGCCATTGCTATCAGCCTCCACCTGGCCCTAACCCACCTGGACAAAAAAGACACGTACGTTCCAATGCTGTTCATGGACTTCAGTTCAGCATTCAACATAATTATTCTTCAGAAACTGATTGGAAAGCTGAGCCTACTGGGCCTGAACACCTCCCTCTGCAACTGGATCCTAGACTTCCTGACTGGGAGACCCTAGTCAGTCCGGATTGGAAGCAGCATCTCCAACACCATCACACTGAGCACGGGGGCACCCCAGGGCTGGGTGCTCAGTCCACTGCTGTTCACTCTGCTGATCCATGACTGTGCTGCAACACACAGCTCGAACCACATCATTAATTTCGCCGATGACATGACCGTGGTGGGTCTCATCGGCAAGAACAATGAGTCAGCATACAGAGAGGAGGTGCAGCGGCTAACGGACTGGTGTAGAACCAACAACCTGTCCCTGAATGTGAACAAAACAAAAGAGATAGGTGTTGACTTCAGGAGGACACGGAACAACCACTCTCTGCTGAACATCAATGACTCCTCTGTAGAGATCGTTAAGAGCACCGAATTTCTTGGTGTTCACCTGGCGGAGAATCTCACCTGGTCCCTCAACACCAGTTCCATAGCAAAGAAAGCCCAGCAGCGACTCTACTTTCTGTGAAGACTGAGAAAAGTCCACCTCCCACCCCGCATCCTCAACATATCCTACAGAGGTTGTATTGAGAGCATCCTGAGCAGCTGCATCACTGCCTGGTTCGGAAGTTGCACCATCGCAAGACCCTGATAGTGAGGTCAGCTGAGAAGATCATTGGGGCCTCTCTTCCCGCCATTACAGACATTTACACCACACGCTGCATCCATAAAGCAAACAACATTATGAAGGACCCCACGCACCCCTCATACAAACTCTTCTCCCTCCTGCCATCTGGCAAAAGGCACCAAAGTATTCGGGCTCTCACGACCAGATTATGTAACAGTTTCTTCCCCCAGGTCATCAGACTCCTCAATACCCAGAGCCTGAACTGACACCAACCTACTGCCCTCTACTGTGCCTATTGTCTTGTTTATTATTTATTGTAATGCCTGCACTGTTTTGTGCACTTTATGCAGTCCTGGGTAGGTCTGTAGTCTAGTATAATTTTGGGTTGTTTTATGTAGTTCAGTGTAGTTTTTGTATTGTTCATGTAGCATCAAGGTCCTGAAAAACTTTGTCTTGTTTTTACTGTGTACTGTACCAGCAGTTATGGTCAAAATGACAATACAAAGTGACTTGACTTGACCTTTAATGTGATAGATAGGAATGCAATATTGTGGAGAATTTCCACATTACTTCACAAGTTTAAGGGAAACATGAGGGGAAACTTTTTCATTCAGAAGGCTGTGAGGGTATGCTTCAAACACAAGTGGTGGATATTGTGGTGATATCATGTGTCACATGACAGAGTTCGGAGCATGCGCAGAACTGACAGAATGATCAAGAAGCTTGTATGTTAGACGTGGTTGCTGTTTGCTGTTAAATAAAAAGTTCTAGTTGTGTTCTTACAGAATATGTGTCTTTATGAGTACCCACAGTACATATAAAGAACACAACATGGTGTCATAAGTCGCTCTGGAAGAATAATTCGTTTTGTTAACACGGGAGAAGCGAAGATAATCAAAAAAAAGCGCAAACTTTTTCATTGTTTGCTAACAGCTTTAAGCATGGAAGTTTTACAATCCCCATCGACGCTTCAACTGACTGGAAACGTAGTTGAAATCTGAAAAAAAATTCAAACAGCGTTTTGAAATTTATTTATTGGCTAATGGTGCAGAAAATAAAATGGAAAAAACGAAAGCAGCAATTCTACTCCATGTGATTGGAAATGACACAATTGAGGTATATAACCATTTTACTTTTGAGAATAGAGATAATTTGAACCTAAAAGTGATAATTGACAAGTTTGAATCATTTTGCATACCGAAGCACAATGTGACCTATGAACGGTACAAATTCTTTACTTGCAAGCAGAAAGTGATTGATCAATTTGTTATGGAGTTGAGAAACCACAGCAAAAGATGCAAGTTTGCAGAGCTGATGGACTCTCCCATTAAAGACAGAATTGTTTGTGGCATTCTGATGGGAACCAGAGTGCCAGAGCTGACAGTGTGGCTGGGGTGAAAATAAATGTTGAAAGTTCAAGCAAATCCGCTGATAGAAAGGTTGTGAGTGGTGGTAAAAATCTTCTGAGGTGTATATATTTCAATGCTAGGAGTATTGCGGGGAAGGCGGATGAGTTGAGGGCGTGGATTGACACATGGAATTATGACGTTATAGCAATTAGTGAAATTTGGCTACTGGAGGGGCAGGACTGGCAGCATAATATTCCAGGGTTCCGATGTTTCAGATGTGATCGAGGCAGAGGAATGAAAGGTGGGGGAGTAGCATTGCTTGTTAGGGAAAATATTACAGCAGTGCTCAGGCAGGACAGATTAGAGGGCTTGTCTACTGAGTCCTTTTGGGTGGAGCTGAGAAACAGGAAAGGTATGGCCACATTAGTGGGATTGTATTACAGACCACCCAATAGTCAACGAGAATTGGAAGAGCAAATCTGCAGAGAGATAGCAGGCAACTGCAGGAAACATAAAGTTGTGGCGGTGAGGGATTTTAATTTTCCATGCATTGATTGGGACTCCCATACTGTTAGGGGTCTAGATGGTTTAGAGTTTGTAAAATGTGTTCAGGAAAGTTTTCTAAATCAATATATAGAGGAACCAACTAGAGGGGATGCAATATTGGATCTCCTGTTAGGAAACGAGTTAGAACAAGTGACGGAAGTCTGTGTAGGGGAGCACTTTGGTTCCAGTGATCATAACACCATTAGTTTCAATTTGATCATGGACAAGGATAAATCTGGTCCTAGGGTTGAGGTTCTGAACTGGAAGAAGGCCAAATTTGAAGAAATGAGAAAGGATCTAAAAAGCGTAGATTGTGACAGGTTGTTCTCTGGCAAAGATGTGATTGGTAGGTGGGAAGCCTTCAAAGGGGAAAATTTGAGAGTGCAGAGTTTGTATGTTCCTGTCAGGATTAAAGGCAAAGTGAATAGGAATAAGGAACCTTGGCTCTCAAGGGATATTGCAACTCTGAAAAAGAAGAAGAGGGAGTTGTATGAAATCTATAGGAAACAGGGAGTAAATCTGGTGCTTGAGGAGTATAAAAAGTGCAAGAAAATACTTAAGAAAGTAATCAGGAAGGCTAAAAGAAGACATGAGGTTGCCTTGGCAGTCAAAGAGAAGGATAATCCAAAGAGCTTTTACAGGTATATTAAGAGCAAAAGGATTGTAAGGGATAAAATTGGTCCTCTTGAAGATCAGAGTGGTCGTCTATGTGCGGAACCAAAGGAAATGGGGGAGATCTTAAGTAGGTTTTTTGCATCTGTATTTACTAAGGAAACTGGCATGAAATCTATGGAATTGAGGGAATCAAGCAGTGAGATCATGGAAACTGTACAGATTGAAAAGGAGGAGGTGCTTGCTGTCTTGAGAAAAATTAAAGTGGATAAATCCCCGGGACCTGACAGAGTGTTACCTCGGACCTTGAAGGAGACTAGTGTTGAAATTGCGGAGGCCCTGGCAGAAATATTTAAAATGTCGCTGCCTACGGGTGAGGTGCCGGAAGATTGGAGAGTGGCTCATGTTGTTCCGTTGTTTAAAAAAGGATCGAAAAGTAATCCGGGAAATTATAGGCCAGTAAGTTTAACATCAATAGTAGGTAAGTTATTGGAGGCAGTACTAAGAGACAGAATCTACAAGCATTTGGATAGGCAGACTTATTAGGGAGAGTCAACATGGCTTTGTGCGTAGTAGGTCATGTTTGACCAATCTTTTGGAGTTTTTCGAGGAGGTTACCAGGAAAGTGGATGAAGGGAAGGCAGTGAATATTGTCTACATGGATTTCAGTAAGGCCTTTGACAAGGTCCCGCATGGGAGGTTAGTTAGGAAAATTCAGTCGCTAGGTATACATGGAGAGGTGGTAAATTGGATTAGACATTGGCTCAATGGAAGAAGCCAAAGATTGGTGGTAGGGAATTGCTTCTCTGAGTGGAGGCCTGTGACTAGTGGTGTGCCACAGGGATCAGTGCTGGGTCCATTGTTATTTGTCATCTATATCAATGATCTGGATGGTAATGTGGTAATTTGGATCAGCAAGTTTGCTGATGATACAAAGATTGGGGGTGTAGTAGACAGTGAGGAAGGTTTTCAGAGACTGCAGAGGGACTTGGACCAGCTGGAAAATTGGGCTGAAAAATGGCAGATGGAGTTTAATACAGACAAGTGTGAGGTATTGCACGTTGGAAGGACAAACCAAGGTAGAACATACCGGGTTAATGTTAAGGCACTGAGGAGTGCAGTAGAACAGAGGGATCTGGGAATACAGATACAAAATTCCCTAAAAGTGGCGTCACAAGTAGATAGAGTCATACATTGGTACATTGGCCTTTATTAATCAAAGTATTGAGTATCAGAGCTGGAATGTTATGATGAGGTTGTATAAGGCATTGGTGAGGCCGAATCTGGAGTATTGTGTTCAGTTTTGGTCACCAAATTACAGGAAGGATATAAATAAGGTTGAAAGAGTGCAGAGAAGGTTTACAAGGATGTTGACGGGACTTGAGAAACTCAGTTACAGAGAAAGGTTGAATAGGTTAGGACTTTATTCCCTGGAGCGTAGAAGAATGAGGGGAGATTTGATAGAGGTATATAAAATTATGATGGGTATAGATAGAGTGAATGCAAGCAGGCTTTTTCCACTGAGGCGAGGGGAGAAAAAAACCAGAGGACATGGGTTAAGGGTGAGGGGGGAAAAGTTTAAAGGGAACATTAGGGAGGGCTTCTTCACACAGAGAGTGGTGGGAGTATGGAATGAGCTGCCAGATGAGGTGGTAATTGTGGGTTCTTTTTTAACTTTTAAGAATAAATTGGACAGATACATGGATGGGAGGTGTATGGAGGGATATGGTCTGTATGCAGGTCAGTGGGACTAGGCAGAAAATGGTTCGGCACAGCCAAGAAGGGCCAAAAGGCCTGTTTCTGTGCTGTAGTTTCTATGGTTTCTATTCGGGATAATGGTGTGAGAGAATGACTGCTAAGAGAACAAGACACAAGATGTTGACCTGGTAAAAGCTTTGAGGCTGTGCAAAGCTTCGGAGACTGTGATGTCACAGGCGAAAGACCTTTTTATTGAGAGCTACGTAGATGCTGTTAAGTGCGAACATATTAGAAAAAATAATGAAGCGACAACAAAATCGAGAGAGAGCAAGACGTCATCTGAAAGAAAAAAACTTCGTGATCATGGTGGGCAGTAGCATTGACCTAAAATGTGTCCAGCGTATCGGAAACTGTGTAACAACTGTGGTAAGAGTAATCATTTTGCAGAAGTAGAAAGGAAATAAAACATGTAAATGCAGTGCTTGAAAATGAACGCGAGAAGTTTTATATAGATGTGCTTTGTGAAAACAAACAAAATAACAATGACTGGACTATTCTATTGCAAGTGAACCAAAATAATATTCTGTTTAAACTTGATACTGGAGCACAAGTAAATCTTCTTGCAGAATCTGAGTTTAATGCATTAAAGCCAAGACCAAAGTTACATCAGACAAATATAAAACTGACTGGGTGTTCAGGTGCAGACATTCCAGTTAAAAGAACATGTGTGGCAAAAGTATCACACAAAAATATTGTGCACACGCTTTCATTCGTGGTCATGCCTAAGAACGTACAGTCAACACTTGGTTTATCTGCCTGTGAGAGACTGAAGTTGGTGAAAAGAGATTTAGTCCTGCACAGTGACACAGAGTCAGAATACAGTGATGAAAGAGCAAGGAAGAACAGAATTTGATTCCAATGCAGCAAAAGAAGAAGTCATAAAGAAAGCTCCCAGACCCATCCCTTTGTTATTAGCATCTGACAAAGTATTGCCAACAAAACCAAATTTGCTGGTACAGTTACTTATTTATTTATATAGTACCCAGTCTGTTATGTATTTATATAGTGCTCCATCTGTTATTTATTTATTAATATACACAGGTTCTTTTTCTCTCTCTTTTTTTTCTCCCTCTGTCCCTCTGACTATATCCTTTCCCATCCTCTGGGTTTTTCCCCCCCTCCCCCTTGTCTTTCTCCCTGGGCCTCCTGTCCCATGATCCTCTCAATCCCCTTTGCCAATCACCTGTCCAGCTGTTGGCTCCATCCCTCCCCCTCCTGTCTTCTCCTATCATTTTGGATCTCCCCCTCCCCCTCCCACTTTCAAATCTCTTACTAGCTCTTCCTTCAGTTAGTCCTGACGAAGGGTCTTGGCCCGAAACTTCGACTGTACCTCTTCCTAGAGATGCTGCCTGGCCTGCTGCGTTCACCAGCAACTTTTGTGTGTGTTGCTGGTACAGTACAATACTGATTTGAAGCCATAGAGTGACAAGAATCAGGATCCAATTGAAGAAGTGAAAGCACAAGTGAAGGAATTGGGAAGTTTTGTTGAAATGATGATGTCTCAGCATAAAAAAGAGATTACACAATTAATGAATGAATTAGAGGCATAAAAGAAGATTTGTATTTCATTACAAATGGAAGTGAAGGAATTAAGAAAGCTACAGTACTTGAAGCAGTACAACCCAGATCATACATGGTCCAAACAGAAGAAGGAGCAGTGTTAAGAAGAAATCGCAAAGACCTCAAGAAAGAGCCAACTTCAGAGTTTCAGTTATCTGATGCATATTTGTTTTGATTAATGTTGCTAATTGTTTTGCTTTTTAAGGAAAGGAAGATGTGGTGATATCATGTGTCACATGACAGAGTTCGGAGCATGCGCAGAACTGACAGAATGATCGAGAAGCTTCTATGTTAGACATGGTTGCTGCTTGCTGTTAAATAAAAGTTCTAGTTATATTCTTCCAGAATATGTCTCTTTATGAGTAACCCATGGTACATATAAAGTACACAACAGATGTGATTTCAATTTCAACATTTAAGAGAAGTTCGAATAGGTCAGTGGGACTAGGCAAAAAATGGTTCGGCACAGCCAAGAAGGGCCAAAGGGCCTGATTTCTGTGCTGTAGTTTCTATGGTTCTATGGTATGTGGATGGGGAAAGAATGGACGGCTATGGTCCAAGTTCAGGTTCATGGGACTAGGCAGTTTAAATGGTTCAGCACGGACTAGATGAGCGAAAGGGCCTGTTTCAGTGCTGTAATTTACTATGACCTTATAACTCAAATTTAACAATAATATTAAATCTTAAAACTTAATTCAATAGATTATCAAATTGGTACAGGGACTCAAAATTTGTGGTATAGTCAGGCTTTCTTTTGCAGAAAGAGCTTTTTTTTTATACACAGATATAATTAATTAAAAGTTAGATTAGTTCACTGACTTGTGGTTGTGGTAAACTGATAATCTACTCCTCTGCATGTTCAGCATGTATGTTAATGGTTACTGTACCAAGGCAGGGTGATGGAATTAACAGATCAGTCGTGACCTAATTGAGTGGCAGGACAACCTCAAGGGACAAAACTTCCTTTCTCAACCGTCTGTCAGTCAAACAGAGTGGATATGATCAGAAGCGAGGCTCAGGTTCCACAAGTGAACGTGTTGGCAGTATATTGCACATCAGAGAGCAGAGCACAATATGGAGCTTCAAGAATCTATAGGTGCTGACGGCTGCCAAGGTCAATGATCTGAACACTTCTTTCCATGCATCTAAAACCAGGCAAATGCCAGCCAACTCCCACACTACCTGAATACAAAGTGACTTTATTCCATCAAATGAAGCCACTGGAACAGCTAAACCCAAGTAAAATAAAACCCTGCCTCTCATTTTTGTTTGACTCAGAGTAGAAGCTGCCAATCGTAAATGATTGGCATAATTTGTATTACATTAAAGTACTGTCTGACAAAGCTATCCTTTGTTTATGTGGGTACTTCAATACAGAGTATATTAAACATACTAAAATGTAACTAATCCATCAGAATCAGGTTTAATATCATCAGCAAAGGTCATGAAATTTGTTAACTTTGCAGCAACAGTACCATGAATAATATAAGAAAAAGCCTGTGAATGATAATAAATATTTACATCTATTAAATAGTTAAATTAAATAAGTAGTGCAAAAATAGAAACAAAAAAGTAGTGAGTAGTGTTCATAGGTTCAATGTCCATTCAGAAATTGGATGGCAGAGGGGAAGAAGCTCTTCCTGAATCATTGAATGTGTACCTTCAGGCTTCTGTACTCCCTTCCTGATGGTAACAATGAGAAAAGGACATGCCCTGGGTGGTTAGGGCCCACAGTGATGGACGCCACCTTTTTGAGGTACCGCAACTTGAAGATATCTTGGATACTACAGAGGCTTGTGCCCATGATAGAGTTGACCAAGTTTACAACTACCTGCAGCTTACTTCGATCCTGTGCAGTAGCCCCCCCGCCCCACACCAGACAGTAATGAGGTATTCAGAATGCTCTGCACAGTACATCTGTAAAAATTTGCGAGTGTTTTTGATGACACAACAAATCTTCTTAAACTTCCAATGAAATATAGCCACTAATTTGCCTTCTTTATAACTGCATCGATATGTTGGGTCCAGGATAGAGCCTCAGAGATATTGACACCCAGGAACATGATATTGCTCACTCTTTCCACTTCTGATCCCTCTGTGAGGACTGGTGTGTGCTCCCTTATCTTACCCTTTCTGAAGTTCACAATCAGCTCTTTGGTCTGACTGACATTGAGTGCCAGGTTGTTGCTGCGACACCACTCAACTAGCTGGTATATCTTGCTCCTGTACACCCTCTTGTCACCATCTGAGATTCTGCCAACAATGGTTGTGTCAACAGCAGAGTTATAGTTGGCATTTGAGCTGTGCCTAGCCATACAGTCATGTATGTAATTACGATCTAGATAGGAAATAACCCAACAATTCTGCATGTTACACTTCTATTCACAATGAAATGACGATGAAACACCCATACCTGTCTATTGTACTGTTCATTTTACAAATTTCTTCATTACTGCTTCTGTGTTACAAACACAATAACTTCACTCAGTCATTTATTCTAATTGCAAAAATCCACTCCATCAGCATACCAACTGTTAATAGATGACACATCAGCACTAAATAGACCTGTAAAGGAAACCTTCCCTAATCCAGATCCCAACTGCACCTTGATTCTGTCTCAGCATTTCTACAACAATGATTTTCCTTCCTATCCTCACATACTTTCAAAACGAATTTAATTCACTCCTTTGGTGAGCACCAAGGTAATTACACTGTAGTTTTATTGCAGAATACAATTAAAATACAATTACCTAGATCATTTAAGTCTAAGTCTTACTTCGTGATAGTTAAAAAATAATTACCTGGGAGCAATAAAGCATCCATTCCTGCTGTCATCTTTGAATAAGTGAAGTGGAGTTTATTTAGAGCAAGATGGCTTTGGAGAGTTTTTTTCTCTTCTCATTTAATGGGAAAGGGACAAGCATAAATCATCCGACAGATATTATAGTATCCGTATTGAGGAACAAAACAAATTAAATAGCTCTTTCAGTGATTTACATGCAAATCAAAGAGCTTTTCACTTATACATTAATTTGAGCCATCAGAAATTAAGTTCCATCAAGCGCTTACATGAAAATCAAGGTAAGCAGAAATCTTGCTGTCTCACACAGTGATAGGATTGCTGTTGGTGAGGTGCCCCAACAAGAACAGCCACATCTCCTGTTGGAAATGGTCAGCCTCAACTTGCATTACATTGGTAATACGGCCATAAGACTTGGGAGCACATCAGGCCATTTGGCCTGCTCCACCAAAATAACTGAGACAGACTGGCTCTTTAAAGAAATTGTCATCGGTCACAATGAGTTAACAAAAAAAACGTAATCATTATTGGCTTATTTAATTTCAGTCTACTAATGCCCAAATAAATGAAAATTTGAAGCCCATGGTTGGGTCTGGTCCAATGGTTCGAAGTGGAGATAAAGACACACATTTGCTACCAGCCTCAGCGGGGCAGCTTGGACTCAGACGCAACTCAAGCATATGGAGATTTCACATTTAGAAGTTGTAGGAAATCATGCCCTCTCCAGTTTTCTGATCTAATTCAGTTACAGATCACTTAGGCTTGAGGTGCACCACTTTTTGTGAAGATCCTTGCATGGATGCTTATTGCTTATTGAAGCAGCCAATATAGTTGTTGAATAGAAATCCTCTCATGGATATGTCTTATGATACCAATGAACACACAACTTATGCTGGAGGAACTCAGCAGGTAGGGCAACATCTACACATAAACAGTTGATGTTTCAGGTGGTGATCTTTTATTAAGACTGGACAAGAAGGGAAAGATTCAGAATAAGATGAGGGATGGAGGGGAAGGAGCCCAAGATAGAAGGTGATAGGTGGAGCCAGGTGAGGGAGAAGGTGAGTAGGCACAGGATGAGAGATGATATGATAAGTTAGGAGGTGATAGGTGAAAAGGTAGAGGGCTGAAGAAGAAGGAATCTGGTAGGAGAGAAGAGCAGACTATGGGAGAAGGGGATCAAGGAGGAGCTCAGAAGAGGTGACAGGCAAATGAAGAGAAGCGATGAGATAAGAGGGGAGCCCGAATGGGGAATGGAACATGAAAGAGGGGAAAGGGGTGGCAAAAATTACCTAATGTTAAAGAAATTATGTTAATGTCACAAACAAGAGAAGATCTGCAGATACTGTTTAATGTCATCAGTTCTGAGGCTACCCAGAGAGACTATGAGGTATTTCTCCTCCAACATGAAAATGGCCTCATCACAGCAGTGGAGGAGGCCATGGACCAGAGATAAGAATTTAAATGGTTGGCCACCAGGAAATACTGTTTTTTGTGGGTGGAGAAAGGATGCTTTACTGTAGGAAGTTATGCAACTTGAAAAAGAAGAAATCACAAATGTTCAGAAAAAGGTGAAAGGAAGAGCTAAGAAGATATGATAATATCTTAAAATCATAATGTCATGATAAAGTTGTAATTATTAAGGGATTTAAAAAGCTCTCTGTATCATCCAAGTTGCAGAGATATGTTCCTCCCCAGTTTGCAAGTGACAAGAGGAAATGGAGAGTATACAAACAGTTTGGTTGAGTGGAGAAATTGTGGTATATAAATGAGCAAAGATTCATTAATTGCCAATCAATACAAATTCACATGATTTTCTTCAGATCTTATGCAGATATATTCAAAGTCAATGTTTTCTTCTTCCCCTTACATTAACAATGTGAGATTACTCAAAATGACTTCTGAGTTTTACCAGATTATATTAACACAAATAAGATGTCAACAGACTGTGGAAAAATGAGTTTTGAAATCTGTGGGTGAATATTAGTCATCAGCAATTTTCCCTGTGTGAACACCTAGTTCTATAAACTGAAATGGAAGTGGAGGCATGAGTACAGCTGCCCAGTGGAAAATAATCAATGGACACATTTGTTTAAGAGTCATGTTTCATGCAGATAAACTGTATATGAAATAATTATTGCCATTGTCTGTGCAATAGTTCTGTGGGCAAAACTACTTTGTTAATGAGAGTTCTCAGAAGTCAAGTCAAGTCAAGTCACTTCTTATTGTCATTTCAACCATAACTGCTGATACAGAACATAGTAAAAATGAGACAATGTTTTTCAGGACCTTGGTGCTACATGAATCAATACAAAACTACACTGAACTACGTAAGAAAAAACACAAAAACTACACTAGACTACAGACCTATGCAGGACTGGATAAAGTGCACAAAACAGTGCAGGCACTACAATAAATAATAAACAAGAAAGTAGGCACAGTAGTGGGTATAGTAGGTTGGTGTCAGTCCAGGCTCTGGGTATTGAGGAGTCTGATGGCTTGGGGGGAAGAAACTGTTGCACAGTCTGGTCGTGAGAGCCCAAATGCTTCGGTACCTTTTTCCGGATGACAGGAGGGAGAAGAGTTGCGTGGGGTCCTTCATAATGCTGTTTGCTTTGCAGATGCAGCGTGTGGTGTAAATGTCTGTGATGACGGGAACAGAGACCCCGATGACCTTCTCAGCTGACCTCACTATCCGCTGCAGGGTCTTGTGATCTGAGACGGTGCAATTTCTGAACCAAGCAATGATGCAGCTGCTCAGGATGCTCTCAATACAACCTCTGTAGAATGTGGTGAGGATGGGGGGTGGGAGATGGATTTTTCTCAGACTTCGCAGAAAGTTGAGACACTGCTGGGCTTTCTTTGCTATGGAGCTGATGTTGAGGGACCAGGTGAGATTCTCTGCCAGGTGAACATCAAGAAATTTGGTGCTCTTAACGATCTCTACAGAGGAGTCGTCGATGTTCAGCGGAGAGTGATCGTTCTGTGTCCTCTTGAAGTCAATACCCATCTCTTTTGTTTTGCTTACATTCAGAGACAGGTTGTTGGCTCTCCACCAGTCCGTTAGCCGCTGCACCTCCTCTCTGTATGCTGACTCATCGTTCTTGCTGATGAGACCCACCACAGTCGTGTCATCGGCAAACTTGATGATGTGGTTCGAGCTGTGTGTTGCAGCACAGTCTTGGGTCAGCAGAGCAAACAGCAGTGGACTGAGAAATTGCCAGACCAGTTAAAGCTGACTGGAAGGCTACTGTAACTCAAACAAGCACACATTTCAATAGTGGTGTGCAGAAGAGCATCTCTGAATGTACAGTACTTTAAAACCTTGAAGTGAATGGGCTATAGCAGCAAAAGACCACAAATATACAAACGTAGATCCTTAAAATCAAGAGATTCAACAGATGGTGGAAATCCAGAGCATCACAGACAACATGCTGGAGGAACTCAGCAAGTCAAACAGCATCTACGGTGAGGAATAAACAGTTAACATTTTGGGGCATATCAAAACTTGTTGAGACAACACTTGGAGTACAGTGCACAGTTCCATTCACAATAGACCATGAAGGAAGGGACAGAGAGGAGGAGGAGAAGATTTAGAAAGTAAATACTAGAAGAAGATAAACAAGTGAAAATCTGCAGATGCTAGAAATCCAAGCAACATACACACAAAATGCTGAAGGAATTTTGCATACCAAACAGCAACTATGGAAAAACGTATAGTTGCTGTTTTGGGCTGAGACCCTTCATCAGGACTGAAAATTATTTTACTAGAAAATAATTTTGTCTCTTGGAAATAATCAGAATTGAGCTTTCTGTCCTCAAAAACAGATATATGAGGGATGACTTGAAACCATATAAATAGACTTTAACGTTTGATTGAGTAAATATGCTTATGGAATCTAAAACAAACATTTGTAAATCTAATATATACATTAACAAATCAAATAAAGAATTTTGCAGAAATCTAAGTTTAATTCAAGTATGAGTCAAATGCAGAAAGTGCCAACATGTGAAGAGGTTGAAGCAAATAAGGGTAACTTCAGGGCCAAAGTATGCTAGTACACGAGGATGAAATAAATAGACAATTATCTGGTTGACTAAGGTTTGAAAAAGTATCTACCATAATGAGTTTTGTTGTTCCCTTTCAGACATCACTGGCCATGGCCACTTCTACCGCCATGATGAGACCACGATCACTTTGGAGGAGCAACACCTAATATATCTTATAAACACTGATTTCTCCAACTGCTGGTAATTTATCTCTCACCCTTTTCTGATTCTCTATTCTGGCTACCCTCTCACCCCATCTCCACGCCTGCTTGTTACCCCTCTCTAGTTCCCCAACTCCTTCTCTTCTTTCCATGGTCCACTGTCCTCTCCTATCAGATTCCTTCTGCTTCGCTGCCTCCTCCACATATTACCTTCCAGTGTCTCACTTTATCATACATCCTCCCACTCACCCGCCTTTCCCCTAGCCTGGTCTCACCCATCACCTGCCAGTTTGTATTCCTTCCCCTCCAGCTTCCTGCCAGTCCCACTAAAGGGTTTCATCCCAGAATGTTGACTGTTTATTCTACTCCAGAGATGCTGCCTGCCTTGCTGAGTTGTCCAGCATTTGGTATGCGTTGCACAAGAATTCCAGCATCTGAAGAATTGTAAATGGATTATGCTTTGATGATCCATATGAGGTATAAACTTTTCTCAGGCTTCTGCCACCCCGTGGTAGCAGGACATTGTAATCACAATGGCCATAGGATTGACTTTGAAGGCACAAAACTACTGTTCTGTGC
Organism: Mobula hypostoma; assembly: GCF_963921235.1. NCBI lineage: Eukaryota > Metazoa > Chordata > Chondrichthyes > Myliobatiformes > Myliobatidae > Mobula > Mobula hypostoma. The sequence continues at coordinate 1,764,967 of NC_086103.1, forward strand.
CAATGGGTTTTGGGACTGCCTGGTGATGGAAGCCACTGAAATAAAGCTAGAGGAGAAGAATTTTAACAAAGATGAAGGCCTTGCTCTAAGCAAGAAGTGCAATTTGATTGTAATCAAGGAGGGGGAGTGAAAACTTGGTTGGATGAGGACTAACCAATCAGGAGGGATGGATGACAAGGGTGTAAATACCACTGGACTAAACATGCCAAGCCATCATCCCTGATGAACCTGGCAGAGTTTGTCACTGAAACATCAGCTAAAAATGATACCTGTACCCAACTGAAAGCCCGAGAAGAGTTAATTCACCTGAAGACTCATTTGCCTTTAGAAAAATATGAGGAAATAGTTAGATAAAGGAGGGGTAAGTGGACTCATGTGAAGCATAAACATTGGTGTCAACAATTTCACTAAATATGAAAATTAATGAACTGAAGTTGCTGGAAATCTAAAATAAGCCTGATGTTATCTTTGGCTTGAAGTATTACTTCTTTTCCTATCCACAGATGCTGCTTGATCTGGGAGTGTATCCAGTATTTTTATTTCAGTTGAATTAAATAACCTGATTTAGTTCACCCTATTCTATGTTAAAGCAATTGCATTTTGTAAGCTTTGTTAAATGTGTGCCAAAGTCTGAATAAAAAGTTCTGACATTTCTGGCAAATTGCTAATCTCGAGTTATTCTTAGCTTACCTTGACTTGATGAAACACAAAGAAACAATGAATGAAAATCAATAGCTTCTTTCAATGAAATTACCTGAATGGTGGACACTTGGGTTAAAATTTTAAATATAATGCCAGAAGAATGAAAACTTTTTGTTCCCTCTGTATTTTAATCACCTTTGTCAACTTAACATGAGGCACAGCTTATCATTGACATCTTGAAACATAATTCTATAGGCACTAGAACACAAGGAAAGCTACACAGGCTAAGAAGAACCACAGAAAACTGAGAGAAATAATGGTCAATCTTTCAGTGCTTTATAAGGGTACAGTTACAGTGATGCAACAAAGAGTAAGCAATCAGTCTGTCATGTCACCAGGAGCAGAACAAACGAGCTAGGGTGCCTAAGACTTTTGCTCAGTAACTTTTGCAAAAAGTTTACATTCTTTTGGCATTATATGCAAAATTTTATCCCAAGTGTCCACCATTCAGGTAATTTCATTGAAAGAAGCTATTGATTTTCATTCATTGTTTCTTTGTGTTTCATCAAGTCAAGGTATGCTAAGGATAACTCAAGATTAGCAATTTGCCAGAAATGTCAGAACTTTTAATTCAGACTTTGGCACACATTTAACAAAAGTTTATAAAATGCAATTGTTTTAACATAGAATAGTCCAGTGACAGTGTGGAGAGACAGTGGACAACAAGGAAAGACTGGCACCGGGGGTGTCAGGATTGGCAGTCCGGGCACCAGCTCAGAAGAGCACCCACCTCTTGAAGCTTCTATTTTACACAGAGAAACATACCCTCAGGGTCCTCTGAGAGGGAGGGAGAATGATGGACCCAATCGGACGGATACAGTTAATTACAGGGAACAACTACGACCAAGAGCTAGGATAAGAGGCTCTGAGTGTCCAATGTGCTGGTGTGGGAGAGTATTTGCCAGCATTAGAAGTTTACGAGTCCACCAAGCAAAGTTGAAGTGCTATTCCATCCCAGTGGATGAAGATGAAATTACTTCACCAAGCACAAATGCCTTTTCAATCACTGATTCACAAGCCACAGCAATTTGCTCTGGAGAGAGTCATCATACTCCAGGTCAGACGAGAGATAACCCAGGTCAGGTTTCAGACCCCAGTACCCATCTTCGCATGATGGTGGTGATGAGGAGGTAGAGGAAGGTCAGGTGGCCAGGAATGGCAGATGAAAGGCTTGGCGTGTATTTGATGAGGATATAAGTATGAGGTTGGAGAATTCTCTCAGGGGAACATCAAAGAGAAAGTTGGAAGTGATGGGCGATATGATTTACAATGTTGGAAAGTACCGGTTTGGTTTGGTTGAGCTGAAGAAAGCAAAGCCGACACAGACACCAAGCAGGCGCCAGAAGGAGATTAGTAGGTTGAGGAGAGAGCTTAGATCATTGAGACAGAGGTAGAAGGTAGCAAGTGAGGGTGACAAGCCAGGGCTTGCTGATCTCCGAAAGCATTTTCAATTAAAGTTAGCATTACTCCATCGTGCAGAGTCACAACGTAAAAAGAGAAAGAAGAGAAAGAAGGCAAGAATGTCATTCTTTGAGAACCCTCACCAGTTCACAAAGAAATTGCTTGAACAAGAGCAGGCAGCTTAACATCTCTCAACAAGAACTTGATCACCTGGCAAGCACTTACTCTAATGAATAGAGGGAGGTTCCTTTGCTTGACATTTCCACGCTTGTGAAGCCTACTGAGCCAGGAGTGAAGTTCAATCTGTCAGAACCCAAACTGGCGGAAGTCGAATGGTTCATCAGAAAGGCAAGGTCAGGTTCAGTGCCAGGACCTAATGGAGTATCGTATAAAGTGTTCAAAAAGTGTGAAGAGCTGAGGAAATACTGTGGAGATTGTTAAAGGTGGTGTGGAGACAAGGTGTTGTTCCTTTGTCATAGAGTGAGGCTGAAGGAGTATACTGTATACAGGTTTCCCCTATCATCCGAAGGTAGGGCGTTCCTATGAAACGGTTCATAAGCCAAAATGTCGTAAAGCGAAGAAGCAATTACCATTTATTTATATGGGAAAATTTTGTGAGTGTTCGCAGACTCAAAAATAACCTACCAAATCATGCCAAATAACACATAAAACCTAAAATAACAGTAACATCTAGTAAAAGCAGGAATGATATGATAAATACACAGCCTATATAAAGTAGAAATACTTCTCTACAACAATTGCCTGCACACATCTCCGTAGTGAAAATCTCACGCAAGCGCCCTCGGCAGAAAATCACACGCAAGCGCTGTTGGCATAAACACGCTCTCTGGTAACCTTTAACTATGAAGCTGCCAAACCTACCAAATAACACGTAAAAATACACAGCCTATATAAAGTAGAAATAATGTATGCACAGCGTAGTATCACTTACTGGAATTGGGAAAACAGTGCCAAGCACACTGTTGATGGTGTGTTAGACTGAGTCGTCGCAGGCTGGGTAGTGCAGTGGCTCCCACCCTCCGGGCCACTGATCCGATACATTGCCGCGAAGAACACAGCAGTAACCAGGAGGCACACAGCACACCGTTAAGAAAAAAGCCGAAATAAAAATGCTAATTAATTAGGTGCCGCCGACACGTAATTGTCGGCCCAGATCAGAGGCGATGCAATCGGAAATCGGCACTGATCTGGGCCGATAATTACGTGTCAGTGGCACCTAATTAATTAGCTGTTTATTTCAGCTTTTTTCTTAAAGATGTGCTGTGTGCCTCCCGGCTACTGCTGCATTGTTCTCGAATCGGTACAGTATCTGTCCGGGGCCCGGGTGTTGGGGTGGTGGGACACACAGGTGTCATCTCACCGTCGATCTGGGCAGGCAACTCATCTTCCCCTGTGACTGCCTGCCTCGATGTCGAAGATCGAGGTTCGTCGTCTGCTATGGCTGATGTGGAAGGCTTGCTTGACTGCTGAGCCTCGCGCATTTTTCTATCATACAGTTGTTTGTAAGCACTCAAACCATCCTGCAAATATCCCTTAAACCTATGTACCCTTTCAAGATTAAAGTGGTACTTTATCATTGCAGTGAAAATCTTACGCAGTTGCTTCACTTTCTGCATTCGGTTTCGATTGTTATCCTTTCCTCTTCCAATTGCATCAGCTCTTCATCTATCAGTTCTTGGTCATGGGATGCCAAAACCTCTTCAACATCATCTTTGTCAACTTCCACAAGCCAAACTCACTTTGTCCTTGCTTCATTCACCACGATCGAAATGCTTAATTATGTCTAGTTTTATGCTAAGTGTAGCACCCTTACTCTTTCAGGCTTTTCCGACACCTTAGAATTCATCTTGTTAACAGCTGCTCAATGCAACGTGTTTAAGCAATGCCGTTCCGAATCCGGGCAGAGAGGCTGCTCTGCCTTTTATCACACACTGATTTTTTCGCACGCTGATTTTTTATCGTGCACTGCCTTTCTTCGTAACAGTGAAAACACCTTCTGAAAGCGAAAACAGGGTACTAATGTGGGTCTTTCATAACAGTGAGGTTTTGTAAAGCGAACGTTCGAAAAACGGGGGACACCTGTAACCCAAAGGAAGAGAATTCTACTATATTGAATCAGTTTCGACTAATTTCACTCCTGAATGTAGAGGGGAAGATTACATTTGGCATTCTAGTAGAAACAATATCTTCATTTGTGATAGAGAATAGATTGGTAAATACATCTGTGCAGAAGGCAGGAATACCAGGCTTCCCGGGATGCCTTGAACATACTAATATGGTATGGCATACCATCCAGCAGACGAAAAGGTTGAGAAGAAATCTGGCTGTAGTTTGGCTTGATCTTGCAAATACTTATGGTTCTGTTCCCCATGCCCTGATTGAGTTTGCGATGGAATTCCTATGGATTCCTGCTCAGGTGAGGAACTTTGTTATGCAGTACTACGATTTCCTGATGAGGTTTTCAACTCAGCAGTTTACAACTAGGTGGCAAAGCTCAGATGCTGGAATTCCAATGAGATGTGAGATTTCACCTATCCCTTTTGTGTTAGCCATGGAAGTCATTATGAGGGCTGCAGATTCAGTGAGACCAGGTGTCGCACTTGATGGCGGAGAGGAGTTACCACCAATACGAGCTTTAATGGACAATCTCATCCTTTTGTGGGTGGAGAATTGGTTAGCAGACAGGAAGCAAAGAGTGGGAATAAACGGGACCTTTTCAGAATGGCAGGCGGTGACTAGTGGGGTACCGCAAGGCTCAGTGCTGGGACCCCAGTTGTTTACAATATATATTAATGACTTGGATGAGGGAATTAAATGCAGCATCTCCAAGTTTGCGGATGACACGAAGCTGGGTGGCAGCGTTAGCAGTGAGGAGGATGCTAAGAGGATGCAGGGTGACTTGGATAGGTTGGGTGAGTGGGCAAACTCATGGCAGATGCAATTTAATGTGGATAAATGTGAAGTTATCCACTTTGGTGGCAAAAATAGGAAAACAGATTATTATCTGAATGGTGGCCGATTAGGAAAAGGGGAGGTGCAACGAGACCTGGGTGTCATTATACACCAGTCATTGAAAGTGGGCATGCAGGTACAGCAGGCGGTGAAAAAGGCGAACGGTATGCTGGCATTTATAGCGAGAGGATTCGAGTACAGGAGCAGGGAGGTACTACTGCAGTTGTACAAGGCCTTGGTGAGACCACACCTGGAGTATTGTGTGCAGTTTTGGTCCCCTAATCTGAGGAAAGACATCTTTGCCATACAGGGAGAACAAAGAAGGTTCACCAGATTGATTCCTGGGATGGCAGGTCTTTCATATGAAGAAAGACTGGATGAACTGGGCTTGTACTCGTTGGAATTTAGAAGATTGAGGGGGGATCTGATTGAAACGTATAAGATCCTAAAGAGATTGGACAGGCTAGATGCGGGAAGATTGTTCCCGATGTTGGGGAGGTCCAGAACGAGGGGTCACAGTTTGAGGATAGAGGGGAAGCCTTTTAGGACCGAGATTAGGAAAAACTTCTTCACACAGTGAATCTGTGGAATTCTCTGCCACAGCAAACTGTTGAGGCCAGTTCATTAGCTATGTTTAAAAGGAAGTTAGATATGGCCCTTGTGGCTACAGGGGTCAGGGGGTATGGAGGAAAGGCTGGGTTCTGAGTTGGATGATCAGCCATGATCATAATAAATGGCGGTGCAGGCTCGAAGGGCCGAATGGCCTACTCCTGCACCTATTTTCTATGTTTCTATGTTTCTATGTTTTTAGGTCCTAGCACGGAGGCAGTGGAAAGTGTGCTATCTAGACTTGAGGAGCTAATAGATTGGGGAAGAATGAAGTTCAAGACCAAGAAGTCAAGGAGTCTGTTCTTAGGAGAGGAAAGCTGGTTGACTTTCATTTCACCCTTTGTGGAGAGGAGATTCCATCCATTCAGGACCAACCAGTTAAGAGCCTCGGGCGATGGTACGCAGAGGAGCTGAGAGACACCAAGAGGGTTCAAGAGACAGGAGAACAGATTGTCAAAGGTCTGAGGTCTGTCGACAACTGTGGCTTGCCTGGCAAGTTGAAGTTGTGGTGCTTGCAGTACGGACTGATGCCACGGATAATGTGGCCACTAACTGTCTATGAAGTGGCAATGTCCCATGTTGAGGCAATGGAAAGGAAGATCAACAAGTATGTGAAGAAGTGGCTTGGAGTACCGAGCAGCCTCACCATTGTTACAATCCACAGTAGCCAGACAAAGCTTACCATCCCACTGCAATCCCTTGTTGAAAAGGTCAAGGTAGCCAAGGTAAGATCATTGTTGATGCTTTGAGACTCAAAAGACCCTGTCATCAAGAACATCCAGCTGGATGTGAGATCAGGCAGGAAGTGGTCAGCCCATGTAGCATTTGATGAGGCAGAGTCTACATTGAAGCACAAGGAGATGGTTGGGGCTATCCAGCTAGGCTGCCAGGGACTTGGATGGACAACCCACAAGTGGTGGTCATCTTCTACAGGTAAGGAGCACCATGAGCTTGTAATACAAGAAATATGAGAGGTAGAAGGGGAGAAGAGGTTAGCTAAAACAGCTGGCCTGGCCAAACAAGGGGCTTGGACCTGGTGAGAAGTGTTGAACAATGACATCTATCTTGGAATGTTCTGTGGCAGATGGAACCGCTCCGCATTTCTTTTCTATGCAGAGCAGCATACAATCTGCTCCCAACACGTGCCAACCTCAGCACCTGGTATGAAGATAAGACAGACAAGTGTGCTGCTTGTGGTGAGAAGGAAACACTTCAATATATTTTGAGTGCATGCAGAGTCAATCTTTCCAGCGGCACGTACACTTGGAGACATAACAACGTTCTCAAAGTTGTAACAGAAGCGGTTGAGCAGAGAGTACTGCAGCACAACTTATCTCATGCCCCATGCTGCACAGAACCTCACATAACATTCGTGAAAGAAGGCTCCAAGTCAAAGGTGTACAGCATAGGCTCACGATCAAGCATACTTTCTTCAGCCAGTGATTGGTGTGTTAAGGCCAACCTGGACGGGAAAGGCAGTTTCCTGGAGCAAATAGCTTTCACCATATTGTGTCCAGATATAATCATATGGTCTGACACCAGTAGAGAAGTGGTTATTGGTGAACTCACAGTCCCCTGGGAAGACAACCTCGATGAAGCCCATGAGCGCAAGTTAAATAAGTATGCAGAATTAAGATCAGAGTGCAGAGACAGAGGGTGGAAGGTCTCATGTTATCCATTCGAAGTAAGTTGTCGTGGCTTTATTGCGTTCACTTTCCAGAAGTGGCTGCATGTCCTTGGCTTCACTAGAAGAGAGATCAAGTCAACCAGTAGAGCTGTAGCTGAGGCAGCAGAGACAGGGTCATCATGGGTGTGGACCAAGTATGTCCAGAGGGGCAAACAGTTGGACAACTCTGATAGAGGCAGATGCCAAGTTTTTAAGCTCACAAGTGGGAGGTGGTGCTTTAGCACTGCTGGCCCACAAACTCGAGGGATTCAGATTCAGTATGATCATGGCTGATCATCCAACTCAGAATCCTGTACCTGCCTTCTCTCCATACCCCCTGATCCCTTTAGCCACAAGGGCCATATCTAACTCCCTCTTAAATATAGCCAATGAACTGGCCTCAACTGTTTCCTGTGGCAGAAATTCCACAGATTCACCACTCTCTGTGCGAAGAAGTTTTTCCTCATCTCGGTCCTAAAAGGCTTCCCCTTTATCTTCAAACTGTGACCCCTTGTTCTGGACTTCCCCAACATCAGGAACAATCTTCCTGCATCTAGCCTGTCCAATCCCTTTAGAATTTTATACGTTTCAATCAGATCCCCCCTCAATCTTCTAAATTCCAGAGAGTATAAGCCTAGTTGATCCAGTCTTTCATCATATGAAAGTCCTGCCATCCCAGGAATCAATCTCGTAAACCTTCTTGTACTCCCTCTATGGCAAGAATGTCTTTCTTCAGATTAGGGGACCAAAGCTGCACGCAATACTCCAGGTTTGGTCTCACCAAGGCCTTGTACAACTGCAGTAGTATCTCCCTGCTCCTGTACTCGAATCCTCTTGCTATAAATGCCAGCATACCATTCGCCCTTTTCACCGCCTGCTGTACCTGCATGCCCACTTTCAATGACTGGTGTACAATGATACCCAGGTCTCGTTGCACCTCCCCTTTTCCTAATCGGCCACCATTCAGATAATAATCTGTTTTCCTGTTTTTGCCACCAAAGTGGATAACCTCACATTTATCCACATTAAATTGCATCTGCAAATAGTTCAAGTAACCACAAGTTTCAACAGTGGTTTGCAGAAGAGCATCTCTAAGCAGACAACACATCGAACCTTGAACTTGATGGGCTACAACAGCAGAAGACAAAGAACGTACTTTCAGTCGCCACTTTATTAAGCACAGGTGGTTTCTAATAAAGTGAAACAAACTGTATTGCTCTGGTGAAAAGTTATTTACTTTACTCCTAATTTACTTAATGTGCAGGTAGATTGGGAAAATCAGGTTGGAAATAGATTTCAAGAGAGTGAATTTTTTGAATGCCAACAAGGTGGCTTTTTGGAGCAGTTTACCGTTGAGTCGACTAGGGGAGTAGCTACACTGGATTGGTGTAATGCAATGAAATGGAGGCAATTAGAGATCTTAAGATAAAGGAACCCCTAGGAGACAGTAAACATAATATTATTGAGTTCAACTTGAAATTTAATACGGAGAAAGTAAATTATGATGTATCAGTATTTCAGTGGAGTAAAGGAAATTACAGTGGTATGAGAGAGGATTTGGCCAAAGTCAATTGGACGGAGTTGCTGGCAGGGATGTCAGCAGAGCAGCAATGGCTTGAGTTTCTGGGAAAAATGAGGAAGGTGCAGGACAGATGTATTCCAAAACCAAAAGAAATACTCAAATGGTAAAATAGTACAACCGTGGCTGACAAGGGAAGTCAAAGCTAATGTAATAGCAAAGAGAGGGCATACAACAAAGCAAAATTTAGCAGGAAAATAAAGGACTGGGAGCTTTTAAAAACCTGCACAAAGCGACTAAAAGAATCATGAGGAGGGAACAAAATGAAATATGAAAGAAAGCTAAAAAACAATAACAAGGTGGATAAACAAAGCTTTTTCAACTATATAAAAAGTAAAAGAGAGATAAAAGAGAGAACACTGTGGAAGACGCTAGCAGTGTTCCAGATGTTGGAAGAGTGTGAGGGAAGAGATGTGAGTGCATTTACTATTACAAGGGAGAACGTGCCAAAAAAGTTGAAAGACATAAAGGTACTTAAGTCACCCGGACCAGATGAACTGCACCCTAGGGTTCTGAAAGAGTTAATGGTAGAGATTGTAAAGGCATTAGTAATGATATTTCAAGAATCATTGGATTCTGGCATGATTCCGGAGGACTGGAAAATTGCAAATGTCACTCCACTCTAAGAATGAAGGGACACAGCAGAAAGGAAATTATAGAGCAGTTAGCCTGACCTCAGTGGCTGGAAAGCTGTTGGAGTCAATTGTTAAGGATGCAGTTATAGAGTACTTGTTGAGACAGGACAAAGTCAGCATGGTTTCTTTACGGAAAATCTTGCCTGATGAACCTGTTGGAATTCTTTGATGAGATTACAAGTAGGATTGATAGAGGGGATGTAATGGATTTTGTATATTTGGATTTTCAGAAGGCCTTTGACAAGGGGCCACAAATGAGGCTGCTTACTAAGTATTACAGGAAAGTTACTAACATGGTTAAAGCATTGGCTGTTTGGTAGGAGGCCTTTTTAAAATTCTGCCTTGAGGCACCAGTTGGGAGAACTTAATCTTTTGATTATAGCTCCTCTTAATTCCTTGATTTAGCTTGTAGCAGAGACCACTGCTAGTTTATAAGCTTTTGAATTTCTTCCCTCAGATCAGACACTTTGGATCGGGACTACAGAGCGTCGTGGGAGCTGAATTGTGAAGGAACACAGTTTTTTTTTAAAACTTCTTCAAGTGCAAGAAGGGCAAGACTGCGCAGGCGCGTGATGTCAGCAGGACCACGTGGAGAGTTTAAAAAGGAGACCACCCTATATAGCGGGCAGCTGTCGGAGCGGTAGCAGAGTGTAGGACTTTGGCTTCAACGGCCTTTGGCGATAAACGGGAAGAGGCGAGAGCGAAGCGCCAGTTCTTTTTTTTTCCTCCCCCCCCCACCTCTTTCGCGAATCGGCCTGAACAGACAGCAACAGCAGGGCTTTCACAGCTAACGGTACGAGCTAACGGTTTAAAAAGTTTGTCTGTTTAGCGAGGTAAGTGAGTGAGTAGACTTATTTTTCCTGTTTCATTTGTGTAGAATTAGATAGCATGCCTGCAGGGTTAGTGCTTTGTTCAGGGTGTCAGATGTGGGAATCCTGGGAGACCTCCAGCCTCCCTGATGGTCACATCTGCGCCAGGTGCACCGAGATGCAGCTCCTCAGAGACCGTGTTAGGGATCTGCAGCTGCAGCCTGATGACCTAGTGCTTATCAGGGAAAGTGAAAAGGTGATAGACAGGAGCTACAGGGAGGTAGTCATCCCTAGGCTACAGGAGTCAGAACACTGGGTCACTGTCAAGAGAGGGAAGGGAAATGCCCGGATAGTGGAGAGCACCCCTGTGGCTGTCCCCCTCAGCAACAAATATCTTGTTCTGGATGCTGTTGAGGGGTGACCTGACGGGGGACCCCCACGGTGACCGGGTCTCTGGCACTGAGCCTGGCACTGCTGTGCAGGAGAGAAGGAGGGAGAAGAGAAATGCGGTAGTCATAGGGGATTCCATAGTCAGGGGAACAGACAGGAGATTCTGTGAGCCTGACAGAGATACCCGCATGGTTTGTTGCCTCCCAGGTGCCAGGGTATGGGATGTCTCGGATCGGGTCCTGATTATTCTAAAGGGGGAGGGTTAGCAGCCAGTTGCCTTGGTACATGTGGGTACCAATGACATAGATAGGACAAAGGAGGAGGTCCTGAGGAGAGATTTCCAGGAGTTAGGAAGGAAGCTGAGAAGCAGGACCTCCAGGGTAGTAATCTCGGGATTGCTACCTGTGCCACGTGCTAGCGAGGGCAAGAGTAGTTGGATCAGGCAGATGAATGCCTGGCTGAGAGACTGGTGTAGGGGGCAGGGCTTCAGATTCTTGGATAATTGGGATCTCTTCTGGAGGAAGTATGACCTGTTCAAAAAGGACAGGTTACACCTGAACCCGAAGGGGACCAATATCCTGGCGGGAAAGTTTAATAGAGCTGTTAGGGAGGGTTTAAGCTAATTTGGCAAGGGGATGGGAACCGGAATGATAGAGCGGAGGAGGGGGAAAACAGAAATAAATCTAAGATAGTGAGCAGTAAAGATGTCAGGAAAGACAGGCAGGTGATGGGGCAAATGTGTAGCCATTGGGATGAGTTGCAGTGCAATAAAGTTGCAGTGAAATCAAAGCAAAAAGTATCAAATACTGGTCTTAAGCTGTTGTACTTAAATGCACGCAGCATAAGGAATAAGGTGGATGATCTTGTTGTACAGCTACAGATTGGCAGGTATGATATTGTGGCCATCACTGAGACCGGGCTAAAGGATGCATGTCTCTGGGAGCTGAACGTCCAAGGATACACGGTGTATTGGAAGGATAGGAAGGTAGGCAGAGGGGGAGGTATGACTTTATTGGTAAGAAATTATATTAAATCATTAGTAAGAGGTGATATAGGATCGGAAGGTGCAGAATCTTTATGGGTTGAGCTAAGGAATAGCAGGGGTAAAAGGACCCTGATGGCAGTTATTTATAGGCCTCCAAACAGCTTCAGGGATGTGGATTACAAATTACAACTGGAAATAGAAAAGGCTTGTCAGAAGGGCAGTGTTATGATAATTGTGGGGGATTTTAACATGCAAGTAGATTGGAAAAATCAGGTCAGCACTGGATCTCAAGAGAGAGAATTTGTAGAATGTCTGCGAGATGGCTTTTTAGAACAGCTTGTTGTTCAGCCTGTACTGGATTGGGTATTGTGCAATGAACCTGAGGTGATTGAAGAGATTGAGGTGAAGGAACCCTTAGGAGGCAGTGATCATAACATGATTGCGTTCACTGTGAAATTAGGAAAAGAGAAGCCGAAATCTGATGTGTCGGTGTTTCAGTGGAGTAAAGGAAATTACAGTGGCATGAGAGAGGAACTGGCCAAAGTTGACTGGAAAGAGGCACTGGCGGGAAAGACAGCAGAGCAGCAGTGGCTGGAGTTTATGCGAGAAATGAGGAATATGCAAGCCAGGTATATTCCAAAAAAGAAGAAATTTTCGAGTGGAAAAAGGATGCAACCATGGTTGACAAGAGAAGTCAAAGCCAAAGTTAAAGCAAAGGAGAGGGCATACAAGGAAGCAAAAATTAGTGGGAAGACAGAGGATTGGGAAGTTTTTAAAACCTTACAAAAGGAGACCAAGAAGGTCATTAAGAGAGAAAAGATTAACTATGAAAGGAAACTAGCAAATAATATCAAAGAGGATACTAAAAGCTTTTTCAAGTATATAAAGAGTAAAAGACAGGTGAGAGTAGATATAGGACCAATAGAAAATGATACTGGAGAAATTGTAATGGGAGATGAGGAGATGGCAGAGGAACTGAACAAGTATTTTGCATCAGTCTTCACTGAGAAAGACAGTAGGATACCGGACACTCAAGGGTGGCAGGGAAGAGAAGTGTGCGCAGTCACAATTACGACAGAGAAAGTACTCAGGAAGCTGAATAGGCTAAAGGTCGATAAATCTCCTGGACCAGATGGAATGCACCCTCGTGTTCTGAAGGAAGTAGCTGTGGAGATTGCGGAGGCATTAGCGATGATCTTTCAAAAGTTGATAGATTCTGGCATGGTTCCAGAAGACTAGAAGATTGCAAATGTTACTCCGCTATTTAAGAAGGGGGCAAGGAAGCAGAAAGGAAATTATAGACCTGTTAGCTTGACATCGGTGGTTGGGAAGTTGTTGGAGTCGATTGTCAAGGATGAGGTTACAGAGTACCTGGAGGCATATGACAAGATAGGCAGAACTCAGCATGGATTCCTTAAAGGAAAATCCTGCCTGACAAACCTATTACAATTTTTTGAGGAAATTACCAGTAGGCTAGACAAGGGAGATGCAGTGGATGTTGTATATTTGGATTTTCAGAAGGCCTTTGACAAGGTGCCACACATGAGGCTACTTAAGATAAGAGCCCATGGAATTACAGGAAAGTTACATACATGGATAGAGCGTTGGCTGATTGGCAGGAAACAGAGAGTGGGAATAAAGGGATCCTATTCTGGTTGGTTGCCGGTTACCAGTGGTGTTCCACAGGGATCAGTGTTGGGGCCGCTTCTTTTTACATTGTACATCAACGATTTGGATTATGGAATAGATGGCTTTGTGGCTAAGTTTGCTGACGATACAAAGATAGGTGGAGGGGCTGGTAGTGCTGAGGAAACAGAGTCTGCAGAGAGACTTGGATAGATTGGAAGATGGGCAGAGAAGTGGCAAATGAAGTACAATGTTGGAAAGTGTGTGGTTATGCACTTTGGCAGAAAAAATAAATGGGCAGACTATTATTTAAATGGGGAAAGAATTCAACGTTCTGAGATGCAACGGGACTTGGGAGTCCTCGTACAGGATTCCCTTAAAGTTAACCTCCAGGTTGAGTCAGTAGTGAAGAAGGCGAATGCAATATTGGCATTCATTTCTAGAGGAATAGAGTATAGAGCAGGGATGTGATGTTGAGGCTCTATAAGGCGCTGGTGAGACCTCACTTGGAGTACTGTGGGCAGTTTTGGTCTCCTTATTTAAGAAAGGATGTGCTGACATTGGAGAGGGTACAGAGAAGATTCAATAGAATGATTGCGGGAATGAGAGGGTTAACACATGAGGAACGTTTGTCCGCTCTTGGACTGTATTCCTTGGAGTTTAGAAGAATGAGGGGAGACCTCATAGAAACATTTCGAATGTTGAAAGGCATGGACAGAGTGGATGTGGCAAAGTTGTTTCCCATGATGGGGGAGTCTAGTACAAGAGGGCATGACTTAAGGATTGAAGGGCGCCCTTTCAGAACAGAAATGCGAAGAAATTTTTTTAGTCAGAGGGTGGTGAATCTATGGAATTTGTTGCCACGGGCAGCAGTGGAGGCCAAGTCATTAGGTATATTTAAGGCAGAGATTGATAGGTATCTGAGTAGCCAGGGCATCAAAGGTTATGGTGAGAAGGCGGGGCAGTGGGACTAAATAGGATAAAATGGATCAGCTCATGATAAAATGGTGGAGCAGACTCGATGGGCCGAATGGCCTATTACTGCTCCTTTGTCTTATGGTCTTATATTTAAGATATGTCTTCTGTGGCAACTCCTCACCACCAGCTCCGAAACAGAGATCTTGCTTTGCACCTGAACATCAGATAACATGGCAAGTATCCGGTAGCTTCATTCTGTGTACAGTTGTAGCAGTGTAACAATGCTCAATTTGTTGAGTCCTTTTGTCCTTTTTGCTGATACCCAGAATTCCAAACATGTCTAACATTGTCCAGTTGAACCTTTCAGGCTGAGAATCACCCTGAGCATGAAAGGACGTGCTTCTTGACTTCTGGACTCCAAGCATGTTCAGTAACATATGTATGAGCCTACTCCCAAAATCCCTTCCCTGCTCACTGTGTATTCTTCTTTGGAGGCCGTAATTAACTCAATACTTTTCACAAAACACTTTGGCAAATGTGGATGTCCTCTGATCCTTTGTGGGGTAGGCTTGAGCACATTTGGTGTCGTGATCAGTGATAAACAAGACACTTTCAGCATTCTGGAATCAGGCTCTATGGAAAGGAAGTCCATTCACACTAAATCAAATGGCCGCACATTCTATAAATAAGATAATGGAGTAACTCTCGTAGGCAGCGTCTTCCTCCAAGTACAGTGAATACATGACTTACAGTACTCCTCAACATCAGGCATCATTCGGGACAAATAGAACAAGTATTGGAACAATCCATAGATCATGCCAAACCCCAAATGACCTGAATCATCATGAAGTGACTTCAACACAATCCTCTGATGCTTCTCAGGCAAAAACAATTAGGTATGCCAAGCAACAGATGAGCTCAGGGCATGGATCCACACATGCAATAGTTACTATGATATTGTAGCTATGGGTGAGAATGGGTTGCAGGAGGGACCAAACTGGCAGCTTAATATGACGTGATTCCATTGTTTTAGACCTGGCAGAGTGGGAGGGATAAAGGAGGATGTTACTAGACAGGAAAATATCACAGCAGTGTTCAGTCAGGACAGACTGGAGGATTCGTCCAGTTCTGGATGGAAATGGGATGTAACAAATGTATGACCACATTTTGGGGCTATGCCGAGGCCTGTCTGGAGGAGACGTGACCCTGTATAAAACCTGGTTCCTCAACTTCAGTTTGTTCCATTCTCTCATCAGTCAGGATATGGTAGGATGTTTTGTCTTTTCAACTTGGGCTATATCCCCTTTTGTAACAGAAGACCTGGTGCTCTTGGTCTTTTCCGTCTCTAAGGGAGTTCTGTGAGGTTTTGAGTAGAATGTGCAGCCTGAAGGCTAAGAACCTCATAGACTCATGAACAACCCAATTTCTCACTGATCTTGCCAATTGCAGCATCAAACAAGATTGAAATCAATGAACAGGAGAAAATAGAAGAGTACAGCACAGGAACAGGCCCTTCAGTCCACAGTGTTGTGCCAAACCAGTTAAAAAGTAAATCAAAAAAACCCAAAAATTAATCTCTCATACGTTCACAGCCTATACTCTCCATCTTCCTCGTAGTCACATGCTTATCTAAATGCTTCTTAAAAGCCTGTAATGTATTTGCCTCTACCACCATACCAGCCAATGCATCCCAGGCATCCACCACCCTCCGAGTTAAAAATGTACCCCTTACATTCCCTTTGAACCTATCCCCTCTCACCTTCAATGCCTGCCCTCTGGTATTTGACGTTTCTACTCTGGGAAACATCATACTCCCTGCCTACTCTATGTACTGTATACATACTTTGATAAAAATGAACTTTGAATCGTTCAGTCTTGAATCTTTCAATAATAACAATTCGGCATGGCGTGGATAGACCAAATGGCCACATTCTGTGCTGCAGTGCTCTGTAAATCTATAAACTCAATTCAGTTTGTAAAACTACACAGCCACATCTACAGACTACTTGCTCTGACCCGATAATAATGATCTACCAAGCGAAGTAGCAATACTTCCACCCACAAAACTAACAAGTACCAGCAAAAGTAATCAACAGAAGTGTAAATTACCCCAAGCTTGAACTCAGCTCATTATGCTAAATGCAGTCATAGATGGTGTCATATTTAGAAGCAAAAACCTGGTAAACATCTTCATCATTTCTCACACAACGACATTACATATTGTTGTGCAATATAAACCCGGCTGTCTACACTCTGCCATCTGTTCAGACATCCAAAAGAACCAAATTTGGCCAGATGCTAACCATGGGGGTTTTCACACATTTCTTTTAGACTGAATCTTTGCACCTTTTTTATTAATTTCCTGTTCACCAAAGAAATGGATTAGTTCTGGGAATACATATTATTCCAGAGTTAAGTGGATAAATCCACTCTGAAAATCTATAATTATCAAAGATATGATTCAGAAGCCTGTGAAGTTGTAAATATCACCTCATTATACTTTGGATAGCAGTATATCGCTCTGTGGTAATTGGCTAAGTGCAGTGCACTGTGCATTTTAATCCCTCATTAATCCTTTTGTTGGGCTCTTGTTAAAATCAATACCAAAGAAGATAGTGACAGAAAAGACATTAATTAACTCACAGAATGGACTCATAATTGTCAGTGTAATTGCAATTTCAAAATGTAGAATAGTAAATGGGGCTTCCTATCTTAAGAATGACTTGACTCATGAAAATTTACCTTTATGCTAATTTATCATATATTTTTAAAACATTTTCAAGCTAATAATTTTAATATATTATAATATAAAAATCACATTGTCCTGTTAGTAAAGTCTACAAATGGTATCATCCCAAAGGCATTACACAATAGTATTAAACAAATGGGGCTACACAGCAACATCTATGTAACTCTTCATGTCCTGACCAATCATGAATCTATCAACCTCCTCCCTAAATATATATAAAAACTTGGCCTCCACAGCTGCCGTGGCAAAGAATGACACAGATTCACCACTCTATGGCTAACAAAATTACTCCTTGTCTCCGTTCTAAAAGGACATCCCTCTATTCTGAGACTGTGTCCTCTGGTCTTCGACTCTCCCATCAAAGGAAACATCCTCTTGACACACAGTCTATTAAGGTCTTTCACCATCCGATAGGTTTCAATGAGTCACCCCTCATTCTTCTGAACTCCAGTGAATACAGGCCCATACACGTCAAATGCTCTTCATATGACAAAACATTCAATCTTGAAATAATTTTTGTGAATCTCCCTTGAACCCTCTTCAGTTTCAGCACATCCTTTCTCAGGTAAGGGGCCAAACCTGCTCACAATACTCCAAGTGAGGCCTTACCAGTGCTTTATAAAGTTTCACTATTATATCCTTGCTTTTATATTCTAGTCCTCTTGAAATGAATGCTAGCAAATCATTCGCCTTCCTCACCACAGACTCAACCTGTAAATTAACTTTTAGGGAGTCTTGCACAAGGACTCTCAAGTCACTTTGCACCTCATTTTTTTCTATTTTCTCTCCATTTAGAAAATAGTGAACCATTTAATTTCTTCTACCAAAGTGCATGACCATAAACTTTATGACACAGAATTCCACCTGCCATTTCTTTGGCCATTCTCCTAGTTCTCTGTCTAAGTCCTTCCGTAGTCTCTTTACTTCATCAAAACTACCTGCCCCTCCACCTATCTTCATACTGTCTGAAAACTTTGCAACAAAACCATCAACTCCATCATGCAAATCCTTGACATATAACATAAGAAGAATCAGTCCCAACACAGACCTCTGTGGAACACCACTAGTCATCAGCAGCCA
The DNA here is from genome assembly GCF_963921235.1 of Mobula hypostoma. Taxonomy (NCBI): domain Eukaryota; kingdom Metazoa; phylum Chordata; class Chondrichthyes; order Myliobatiformes; family Myliobatidae; genus Mobula; species Mobula hypostoma. The sequence goes on from NC_086103.1 coordinate 1,783,089, forward strand.
GCCAGAAGAGTCCTCCTTTATTCCCACGTTTTGCCACCTGCCAATCAGTCATTGCTTTATCCATGCTAGAATCTTTCCTGTAATACCATGGACCCATAACTTGTTAAGCAACTTCATGTGTGGCACCTTGTCAAAGGCCTTTTGAAAATCAAAATACACAATATCAACCATTTTTCCTCTGTCTATCTTGCTTATTCAAAGAATTCTAACAGATTTGTCAGTCAAGATTTTTCCCTTGAGGAAACCATGCTGACTATAGCCTATTTTATCATGTGCCTCCGAGTAACCAGAGACCTCACCCTTAATAAGTGACCCCAACATCTTCACAACCACTGAGGTCAGACTAACTGGCCTAGAGCCTTCTTTCTTCTGCCTCTCGCCCTTCTTGAAGAGTGGAGTGACATTTACAATTTAGCAGTCTTCTGGAACCAATCCAGAATCTTGTGATTCTTGAAGATCATTGCTAATGCCTCTACAATCTCTTCAGCCACCTCTTTCAAAACTCTGGAGTATACACCATCTGGACCAGGTGACCTATGTACCTTCAAACCTATTAGTTTCCCAAGAACCTTCTCTCTAGTTATGGTAACTTCACACACTTCAATCCCCCTGACACCTGGAACTTCCACCATACAGCTAGTGTCTTTCACTGTGAAGACTGATGCAAAATACTTACTCAGTTCATCCGTCACTTTGTTGCCCTCCAGTACTACCTCTCAAGCGTTGTTTTCCAGAGGTCCAATATCCACTCTCGCCTCTCTTTTAAACTTTATGTATCCGAAGAAACTTTTGATATCCACTTTATTATTTGGCTACCTTGCTTTCATATTCCATCTTTACTTTCTTAATGACTTTTTAAATTGCTTTCTGTTGGTTTTTAAAAGCTTCCCAATCCTCTAACTTCGTACTAGATTGTGCTGTATTATATGCCCTCTCTTTGGCTTTTATGTTGGCTTTGACTTCTCTTGTTAACCACAGCTGTGTTATCTTTCCTTTAGAATATTTCTTCCTCTTTGGTCTGTATATATCCTGTGCCTTTCAAATTGCTTCCAGAAATTTCAGTCGTTGCTGCTCTGCTGTTGTTCTGGCCAGTGTTCTTTTCCAATCAATTCTGGCTAACTCCTCTCTCATGGCTCTGTAATTCACCCTACTCCACTGACTCAGAAATGATACTCTACCTTACAATAATTGCAAGTCAGATCCAGGCAGGGTCCTACAAATTATATTATGACTGATTCATTGTTACAAATAGGACAATCCATGATAACCATCTGGATATAATAATACAGGATAAACTTACTTAGTAGATATAGCCATTCCAAACACATATACCATACAAATATCAATTAGTGGAAAACACCAGATATATGCTGAATTAAAAGAGGAAATTGAAAGACTATGGAATATGAACAGGGTATACAGTGCCCAAAAAATGTATTCACACTCCTTAGAAGTTTTCATGTTTCATTGTTTTACAACTTTGTATTACAGTGGATTTAATTATTTTAAGACACTGATCAACAGAAAAATACTCTTTCATGTCAAAGTGAAAACAGATCTCTACAAAGTGATCTAAATTAATTACAAATATAAAACAGAAAATAATTGATTGCTTAAGTATGCACCCCTTTTAATATGTCACACTGAATCATCACTAGTGTAGCTAATTGGTTTTAGAAGTCACAAGTTATTTAAATGGAGATCATTGTGTGCAGTCAAGGTGTTTCAGCCGATTGTAGTAAAAAAACACCTGTATCTAGAAGGTCCAACTGCTGGAAAATTCGTATCCTGGCAAAAACTACACAAACAAGAAAAAGAAAACTCCAAGCAACTCCACAAAAGGTTATTGAAAGCACAAGTCAGGAGACAGAGGCAAGAAAATTTCCAAGTCACCAAATATCCCTTGGAGGGCAATTAAGTCAATCATCAAGAAATGGAAAGAATCTGGCCCAGCTGTAAATCTGCCTGGAACAGGCAGTTCTCAAATACTGAGTGAGCATACAAGAAGGAGACTAGTGAGGGAAGCCAGCAAGAGACCTAAGACAACTTAGGAGGTGTTGCAAGCTTCAGTGGCTGAGATGGGAGAAATCGCACATACAACTGTTGCCTGGGTGCTCCAACATTCCGTTTGCCTTCTTAATAACCTGTTGTACCTGCAAGCCAACTTTTTGCAATTCATGAACAAGCACTCCCAAATCCCTCTCTTCAACAGCATGCTACAATCTTTCACCATTTAAATAATAATCTGCTCTTCTGTTATTCCTTCCAAAGTGGATGATCTCACGTTTACCAATGTTGTATTCCATCTGTGAGACCTTGGCCCACTCACTTAACCTATCTATATCCCTCTGCAGACTCTCTATATCCTCGGTACAATTTGCTTTCCCACTCAGGTTTGTGTCATTAGCAAATTTTGCTACGTTACACTCAGTCCCCTCTTCCAAATCATCAATGTAAATAGTAAACAGCTGCGGGCCCAGCACCGACCCCTGCGGCACCCCACTCACCACTGACTGCCAACCGGAGAAACACCCATTTATACCAACTCTCTGCCTTTTATTGGTTAACCAATCCACTATCCATGCCAATACACTTCCTCCAACTCCATGCATCTGTATCTTATTTATAAGTCTTTTGTGCGGCATCTTATTGAACGCCCTCTGGAAATCCAAGTGTACGACATCCACCTGTTCCCCTCTATACACTGCACTCGTTATGTCCTCAAAGAACTCCAGTAAGTTTGTCAAACAGGACCTGCCCTTTCTGAATCCATGCTGTGTCTTTCTAATGGAACCACTCCTTTCTAAATGTTTCGCTATTTTTTCCTTAATGACAGCTTCAAGCATTTTCCCGACTACAGATGTTAAGCTAACTGGCTTATAGTTGCCTGTCTTTTGCCTACATCCTTTTTTAAAAAGTGACGTGACATTTGCTGTCTTCCAATCCACCGGGACCTGCCCAGAGTCCAGGGTGTTTTGATAAATGATTACCAACACATCTACTATAACCTTTGCCAATTCCCTCAGCACCCTGGGATGCATCCCATCAGGGATCAATTTTTATGCGTCAATTTTAATTGCAACAAGCACAAAAACAGACCGGGCACTATGACCCAGGAAGAGAACCCATTCAGTCACATACAGACAGGGGAGGTGATTATTACACACCCCGGTTACAGTCAGGGTGACCCACAAATACACATGCCAATAACTGTGTAACCCAAGCAAAAGTATAACAATAAATGAACTTGAACATCCTACCATAATACCACAAAAGCATTTTAACACAAGAACAATAAATAGTGCTGGTCATTAGGAATGCTGGGGCAGGCTGTCGACTGCAACCACCCCCCGCCCCCCCCTCATGAGAACCAAAATAATGCAAGAAACATTTACACCAATTCAGGCTTCCTGAGGGCCTCAGCACCTTTCTCCCTTACCACCACCCCTCCCAGCTTCTAATACTCACCTACATACTAGGAATAAATTATAATGGAGTACTAGGCCTACCATCACCGTTGGGATGTTGGAGGAAACCGAGCAGCCTTCATATTGATACGAGGCATCAGAAGTTGGGAATGAACGCTGGTCACTGTTCTATCTTGCGGTTGTGAGGCAGCAGATCTACTCATTCCACCACACTGCCACCCCTATGTTATTTTAATATTGCTGCTTCTTATTTGAGTTTCTGCCTTAGTAATAAATGTACATATTGAAAACCCACCAAGAAATTCCACTGTGTTATGCAACTGATTCAAGTTGATAAATCTGCACAATGTTCCATTTACCCGTTAGGTCAGGAACAGATGGCTCTCTGCTGGCAACAAGATTTAACCAATATGCGTTGTAGTTATGCTTCTGAGTGTCAAAGGCTGAATCTAGTGCTCCAGACAGAGCTCACTTGCAGCTTGTGCTTCTGGGAAGAACCTTCTGCTTCAGCATGTTCAGTTGTCTCAGACTTTGCACATAAGTGATCCAATTCAGGACTCTGAGATGGGTTCCACTCTTAACTTTGCGGCTCTGCTGCAGGCCTCACCTTTGACCCCAGTGCACAGCACTGGATATGTTGAGCAGGAAGAACCAGTTAGTTTTTGTCAAGTCCCATTCATTTACTGAGTCTGTTGGGGAAAAAAAAAGGTAAGTGAATGCAAGTGGAAAACTTTTTAAGCTTTTGTTTAGTATTGTTCGATTTTAAAGTATTTTTTTTATTTTTTCAACAATTTTTTGAATGTTTAAAATTCAACAAATTCAAGTTTATTGTCATTTTACTGTATATAGATATGATATAACCAAATGAAACACCTTTCCTCGAATCTTAGTACACCACAAAACATATATCACACACAGCACATAAAGCAAAATATTACCATCATTAAGTTAAAATATAATTCAAATATGCATGTAGTGCGCAACTTAGGTAAACAGTAGACAACTCACAGTCCTAGGTGATGAGACAGACCTTGATGGTGGGTAGAGAGAAGTTTCAAAGATTGCCAGCACCTCAGGAGACAGGATATCAAAATTATTGCTGAATGCTTTCTCTTTGAATCCTTCTTCACATCATGGATACTTCTAATCTATAAAGGGTCAACTCATCTGATCCTTCTTATCCTGCTGGAGTTTGTGGAAGGGGAGATGAGAACCAGTGAGGGTGGTGAGTAAAAACAGCCAGATAAACTCTTCACACCACCTCATGAAGGAATAAATGTGCTGAATGGAGAATGTTCATCTTAAGCTCATGATGAGAGAATCAGTTGGAAGTTGTTTCCATTTCCCATTTTAGAGACTTGGTTTAAGTTGTAGCCATCAATGGCAAGGTCATACTTACTGGATGAGTCAAAGGCTTATCCCTTAACTATTGTTTTCCCTATCATAATGGTGCTTACACACAACTTTGAGTAGAAAATTCCAGTGACCACACTATATTGGGATGGAGGTCTGAGCAGTAGTTATAACCTGATGAGATTTTATTCATTTTTAATGATTTATCAATACAGGATGGGTAACAAGCTTTTTCGACCCAATGTGTCTACTTCACCCAATTACACCCAAGTCACCGATTAACCTACTAACCCATCATTCTTTGAAATGTGTGATGAAACCGGAGCACCTGGAGGAAACACGTGGTCATAAGGAGAACATACAAACTCCTTACAGACAGCAGCGGAAATTCAATATGGGCCACTGGCACTGTAATAGCATTACACTAACCACTACACTACCATGCTTCATTTCAGTCTTATTTTTCACAATGATATAAAAATGGCCTTGTTAAGCTGACACAGTGCATCAGAGAGAAAGTACTGATAGTTTGCTGATGACACAGATTTAGCAGCACCTTATATTAAGCTTTAGCTTGTGATCAATGGGGGAAACTTTCCTCTTTCAACCTAATCAAGATTTTTTTGTGAGAGAATTCCAGAAGGTAAAGTGTATTGACAGCACTGAAATGTATGGATAAATTCTGTGGTAAGCTTTCTCATATCATTTATACCCTGCACAATGGGAACTTGCAGCATTTGGTGTCATTCAAAAATCTATTTACACTTCATTCCGATGCCATGAAATTGAAATTGAACAGATTAGTTTTAATGAAATGCTGAACATCATCACATGGATGTGAGCAAGCCTTTTGGTCTGGACTGTAAGCACTGAATTAGGGGACATTAGTAAATATTAACATCCTCAAGCAAGATAAGAGATTAAAGATGTTCATCCAACATCCTCCCATCCACCCACTGCCACTCAATGTTTAATATGTAGGAAAGCTTACCAGTGAAGAAGGATCATGTTTTCAATATATTTGTGCCTTGCTGCACTAACTGTAAAGAGGGCAAATATTGTTCAGGAGCCAGATGGTACACAGAGCACTTGCAAAGCATCTTAGAATTTATCAATTCATCCATGAGCTTCTTTACTCTTATTAATCCATGAGTCATCTTATACGTCGTATACGCAGTGGTCACTTTATTAGGCACACCTCTACACCTGCTCGTTAATACAACTATCTAATCAGCCAGTCATGTGGTAGCATGCAGACATGGTTAAGAGGTTGAGTTGTGGTTCAGAGCAAACATCAGAATGGGAAAAAAAATGTGATCTAATTGATTTTGACCATGGAATAATTGTTGGTTTCAGACAGAGTGTTTTGGGTATCTCAGAAACTGCTGACGTCGTGGGATTTACATGTGAAAGAGCCTCTAGAGTTTACAGAGAATGGTGAAAACAACAAAAAAAAAACCCAGTGGGCAACAGTTCTGTATGTAGATACCTCGATAATGAGAGAGGTCTGAGGAGAAAGGTCAGACTGCTCCAAGCTGACAGTAACTCAAATATCCATGCATTACACAGTGCGGTGAAGAAGAACATCTCTGAATTCACACCATGTTGAAGCTTGAAGTGGATGGGCTACAGCAGCAGAAGACAAAGAGTGTACTCTCGGTGGCCACTTTATTAGGCACAGGAGATACCTTATAAAGTGGCCATTTTATTAGGCACAGGAGATACCTTATAAAGTGGCCACTGAGTGTATTGTTTGAAGAGAACACAGCACATTCCACTTTCTGAAAAGAAAGTATGATTAATATGTTCATAGCCTATCAGGAGATGTACTGGCAAGTTTTTTTTAAGAAAACCTGCGATAGTTTGAAGTTAAGAGATATGTTAATAGTACTTTTTAAAATTCAAATTATCACAGGTTTTCTTAAAGAACTTGCAGCATTGAATTGAATTGACTTTATTTCTTACATCTTTCGCATACATGAGGAGTGAAAATCTTTACGTTATGTCTCCAACTAAATGTGGAACGTGCAATCATAGTAGTTTATAATAATTTATAATAAATAGAACAGTCAATGTAATATAGAGTACATGCAGATCAGTGTGAGTTCATTAGTCTGATGGCCTGGTGGAAGAAGCTGTCCTGGAGCCCGTTGGTCCTTGCTTTTACGCTGCGGTACCACTTCCCAGATGATAGCTGCTGGAATATATTGTGGTTGAGATGACTTGGGTCACCAATGATCCTACAGGCCCTTTTTACACACCTGTGCTTGTAAATGTCCTGAATCACGGGAATTTCACAACTACAGATGCGCTGGGCTGTCCGCACCACTCTCTGCAGAGTTCTGCGATTGAGGGAAGTACAGTTCCCATACCAGGCAGTGATGTGGTGATGTGGATGCTGAGGAACTTGAAGTTGTTTACCCTCTCAACCCCAGATCTATTGATGTCAATAGGGGTTAGCCTGTCTCCATTCCTCCTGTAATCCACAACCAGCTCCTTTGTTTTTGTGACATTGAGGGGGAGGTTGTTTTCTTGACACCACTGTGTCAGAGTGATGACTTCTTACCTGTAGGCCACCTCGTTATTGTTTAAGATCTCCTTCTTGACTTAATGAACATGTTACTTCAATCATTTTACAAAAATGTTATGTCATTTTTCACCAGATTCTCCAATGTATCAACTTTTGGAGTGCTCTCATAAATTGGATAAAGGAATTGATGGTTTTGTCACTAAATTTGCAGATGATACAAAGGTAGTGGAAGAACAGGCAGTGTTGAGGAAGCAGGGTGTCTGCAAAAGGGCTTAGAAAGGTTGAAGGTATGGGTTAAGATGTGGCAGATGGAATATAATGTATGAAAGTGCATGATCATGCACCTTGGCACAAGTTATAAAGCCGTGGACTATTTTCTAAATGGTGAGAAAATTCAAAAATCAGGTACAGATGGACCTCGGATTCCTTGTGTAGGATTCCCTGAAGACTAATTTGCAAGCTGGATCAGCAGTAAGGCAGGCAAATGTCATGTCTTTATAATGCATTTGTCTGACCATATTTGGAATTCTGTGAGCAGTTTTGAGCCCCATATCTAACAAAGGCTGTGATGGCATTGGAGAGGGTTGGGGGGTGGGGGGTGGAGTGGGGGGGGGAATCACAGGAGTAATCCCAAGAATGAAAAGGTTAACATATGATGAGCATTTGATGGCTCTGGGCCTGCATTCACTGCAGTTTAGAAGAATGAGGGGGTGATCTCACTGAAAACCATTGAATATTGAAAGGTCTGGATGGAGTAGATGTGAAGTGGATGTTTCCTACAGTAGAAGAGTCGATGACCAGAGGACACAGCCTCAGAACCAAGAAAGATTCATTCTGAACCAAGATGAGGAAAAAAATTCTTCAACCAGAGGGTGGTGAATCAGTAAAATACAGATGGCTGTGCAGGCCAAGTCACTGGGTATATTTAAGGCAGAGGTTAACAGGTTCTTGATTAATCTGGGTGTCATAAATTGCTAGGAGAAGGCAGGAGAATGGGGTTGAAATGGATGATGGATCAGCCATGATGGAGTGTGGGCCAAATAGTCTAACTTTATTCCTACGTCTTACAATAAAGAAAGTTTTTGATGTTGTGACATCTAAACTTAAATATGTCACATACATATCTAATCCTTCCCTCTCACATAGCACTCAATTTTTCTGTCATTTATGTGCCTACTTAAAAGTCTGTTAAAGGTCTGTAATGTATCTGCCTCTAACACAAATCCTGGTAATCTGTTCCATGTACATATCACTCTGTGAAACAAACATACCTTTTACATTCCCCCCATGTTTTCCTCCAATCACTTTAAAATTACACCCTGGGAAAAAGTTTCTTCCTGTCTATTCTATCTCTGTCTTGCCGCTGACTGTCCATTCTATCTGTCTTGTTGCTGACTGCAATCACCTACTCTGCAATTGTAGTGCTTGCATCACTTCCTAAGTTAAGCACAACTTATGACAAAGATAGACAAGAAAAAAAAGATGTGCTTTGGGGACAGAAATGAGAAAAATTGATACTGCACAGTAAGGTTCCTCCAACCCACGAATGCACACTGCCCAATTACACCTCCGTGACCAATTAACCTACAAATCCATACATCTTTGAAATGTGGGATGAAACTGGAGCACCCGGAGAGAAAAAACACAATATCACAGGGAAAAAGTACCAGCACCTTACAGACGGCGGTAGTAATTAAATCCAGGTCTCTGAAGCAATCTGCTCGAGCCTTAGAACTCTGAAGTTCCTGAGAGGTGCAGCATCCAGGACCACAGAGTGAGCCGGTGTAGCAGTATCCAGAGCCAGAAAGAGAACAATTCTAAAGGCAGCAGTTGTTTGAAGTACTCAGAGAGACTGAATAAACACAAATAATAAGAACAATTACTGGAGAATATGTCAGAGGAACTCAAAGTGCTGCAGTGTTGTTCTGTTCTGACATATCAGAATGGGTCTTTACAGTAGAGGAGACTGGGAGACCGTTTCACTGAACACCTACACTCTATCCGCCAGAGAAAGCAAGATCTACCAGTGGCCACACATTTTAATTTCACATCCCATTCCTATTCTGATATGTCTATCCATGGCTTCCTCTACTGTAAAGATGAAGCCACACTCAGGTTGGAGGAACAACACCTTATATTCTGTCGGGGTAGCCTCCAACCTGATGGCATAAACATTGACTTCTCTAACTTCCATTAATGCCCCACTTCCCCTTCGCACCCCATCCATTATTGCCCATCCTCTGGGCTTCCCCCCTCCCCCTTTCTTTCTCCTTGGGCCTCCTGTGCCATGATCCTCTCATATCCCTTTTGCCAATCAACTGTCCAGCTCTTGGCTCCATCCCTCCCCCTCCTGTCTTCTCCTATCATTTTGGATTTCCCCCTCCCCCTCCCACTTTCAAATCTCTTAGCAGCTCTTCTTTCAGTTAGTCGTGACGACGGGTCTCGGCCCGAAACGTCGACTGTACCTCTTCCTATAGATTCTGCCTGGCCTGCTGCGTTCATCAGCAACTTTTATGTGTGTTACTCTCTAACCAACTACTTCTCAAAGTGGTACCTAAGTATGTATGTCAACAAAGCACTAACTTCCATGTTTCACCTGGACAACTGACTAACCAAACTTAAACTTGATATAAAGCTAAATGGCAAACAGTAACCCAATGATCCACACTCAAAGTACTTTGGAGTCACACTAGATTGAACTCTCTTATACAAGAGCCACCTTCGAATCGTTGCAAAGCAACTAAAATCAAGAATAGCCATGAGCAGGAAGATAGTATGAACCAAATGGGATGCTAACCAGTTAATCCTATGAGCATCTAGCAAAGCACAATATTTCTTAGTCGCTGAACATTGTGCACCCACCTGGGGGAGAAGTGCTCAAGCAAACAACATCATTACACAGCTCCATACCTCTGTGAGAATAATCTCAGGTGCCCTAAAATCCACACCTGTCCAATGGCTCCCAACAATGAGCGGAGTAGCATCCCAAGAGGTCCGTAGAAGAGCAGCTTATGCAAAATTCTACAAGCATATCCAAATTATGCCCAACAACATTCCAGTTTGTAAACTTATCAAAAATGCTCCTCCAAGTTCCTGACTAAAATCCCGAAAACCTTTTGACAACTTGAAAAAGTCCAGCTCCTATGACGAACACACTGAATGCCAGCTCCTGTGATGAACACTGGCACAGCAACACCTGGTGATCCCGATGATTTCAGTTATTGAACATGTTGGCCAAAGCTGCTTTGAAAGTACTGGAGTTTTGGGAGCAAAAATGCCATCGCTTCATTTTTACAAGCTGAGGTCCAACTCGCTCTACAGGAAATCACTGCCGTTGACAATTCTATTGTGTGGAAACACTGCTCAGCAATTCCACGACTGTGAGAGTGGTGAGTCTGCTTGAACATCATGATAAATACTGATCACTGAAACTCACCTTTTACAGCTTTTTGGTCTATTGGAGTCTGAGCACGCCAAACAGTTGCTCTCCTTGCCTGGCCTTGGCGATGTTAAACCATTGGAGCTAATGGACCACATGCTATCTCTCCTGGGAAATTACCATACTTATTTTTTTTAAGTACTCTCCATGCAGCAAATGCCTGAGAAGATCGCAGAACCCTTGCTAATGTATGCATGAAGGATTAAAGGGAATTTGCTAAAATGGTTGATAGTCTACACTCAGCTAGGCAGCTCGGCATCATTCCTCCTCCTATCTCTACCTCAATAAGCCCTGTTAGCAAAGCCCCTAACATGAGGACACCGGCGTCTGTGAAACAAACATCCTAGCTAAAGTAGAGTGACCTCTGCTTGGTGCAGACTTCCTGTACGCCCAAGGACTGTTAGTCATTCTTAGGAATTGTCGGCTTGTTGATGTCCAGGACTTTGGGTTGTTAGCCTGCTCCCCTAGTAAGTTCCCCACAATGACTGTCAAGCACATGCACCACTGCATGTGAGTTTACTCAACCTCTGGGTAAATTCCCAGACTTCACCAAGCCCATATTCTCCACTACAGTCAAAAAAACATGAAGTTGAGAACCATATTCCCACAACTGGCCTGCAAGTCCATGTCCACATGAGTAGACTAGACCCAGAAAAGCTGGCAACCACAAAGGCTAAGTTTGCCAACATGGAAAGACTCAGCATTATATACCAGTCAAATAGCTCCTGGTCTCACCCCTCCATATGGTCCCAAGGTCCAATGGTCATTGCTGCACATTCAAGACTTTTCAGCATGTTTAGCCAGAAAGTTAATTTTTTCCAAAGTCAATTTATTTAGGAGCTACCATCAGAGGACATTCCCAAAATAGCTGTGATAACCCATTTGATTTTTTGAGTTTCTGTGTATGCAATTTGGACTGAAAAATGCAGCACAGACTTTCCAACAGCTGATGGAATCTGTACTGAAAAACTTAGATTTTCTTTTTGTTTACCTGGATGACATATCTGTCACCATTGCATCCAAATCTGAACACTTATTTCATCTCCGCACACTTTTCAAGCACCTAAGCCAGCACGTGTCGATTATTAGCCCTGCTAATGGCCATTTTAGCTGTCAACTGTTGATTTTCTTGGCCATTGCATCTCTGCAGAAGATGCAAAACCCCTCCCATCAAAATTAGCCGCTATGATGGACTTCCCACCACCACACACTACAAAAAAAAACTACAGCAGTTTTTAGGTATGGTAAATTTCTACCAATGCTTTATTCCATGAGCTGCTGAACTTATAGTGCTCTTAGGGGTATTATAGCAATATTATAGCAATACCCCTAAGCAAGTAACAGGAATTCTGCAGATGCTGGAAATTCAAACAACACACATCAAAGTTACTGATGAACGCAGCAGGCCAGGCAGCATCTCTAGGAAGAGGTACAGTCGACGTCTCGGCCTGAAATATTGACTGTACCTCTTCCTAGAGATGCTACCTGGTCTGCTGCGTTCACCAGCAACTTTGATGTGTGTTACCCCTAAGCAATTGCTTAACTGGTCAGCGAACATGATCAGGGCATTTGATGATACCAAAATAGCTCCTTTTAATTTGACCCTTCCAGATGCACCCACTCCCTAGTGTACCCATAGCCATTACTACTGACACCTCAGACTATGCCATGCACAAAGAGTTGGTTGGAAGCGTGTGCCAGCCACTCACCTTCTTCAGCAGGCTCCGTCCCCCCAGAAGGAAGCACAACACTCTTGGGTTCCTGTTGACCTATGTTCCACATTGTTTGTTTTTGTCCGCCATAGTGCACATCCCCTTAAGCCCCCTTACAATGGCCCATTCCATGTTTTGGAACAGTGAGAAAAGACTTTTGTCATACAAAACAGGGGTAAACCTGGATATATTTCAGCAGATCGCCTTAAACTGGCCCACCAAGATTTGGATCACACCATGATCATCAGCGTGTCAAAGTACCTCTGGTCCAGCCACTGGTATCTGCAGTTCCTCCACCCATGGAACACAGGACGCGAGCCGGGCGGCCGTCCGAGCTCTAGACGGGCTCATAATGCTGGTGATAGTGAATTGTCTGGGGGAGGGGGGAATGCGCTGTGCAGGGTAATATAACAGGGAAAAATGTGCGTAATTCACAACCACTAACATTGAGTTGGGGTTTCACGTTAAGAAGGTGGTCTGACGAAATGATGTCATTATTTAATATTTTTAGCGTGCTTTAGTGTTTAGGTTTTGGAGTTCAATAAAATGTGTTACCAAAGATACCAATAGTTTCTTCAAATACATAAAGTGTACAAGAAGGGTGAGAGTGGATATCGGACTGCTGAAAAACAATGCTGGAGGGATAGTATTGGAGCAACGAAATGGCTGATGAACTGAATAAGTGTTTTGCATCAGCCTTCATGGTGGAAGGCACTAGCAATATGAAGGAAGTGGTCATGAAGTGTGTGAAGTTACCATAACTAGAGGGAATGTTCTTGGGAAATTGAAAGATCAGAAGGTAGGTAAGTCACCTGGACCATGTGTTTTGACCATGACAGGAAACCAGTGCAGGAGAGTTTTTAAACTGGAAAAGCCATTTCCACTTTCTTGACCTTGGAAGTCCTGGTCCAGTGATACAAGTAGTTTGCTTCCTTGGTTGCAGTGGATGACCATGACTTCTTCTACGCCTCATCATGCCCTTTGCTCACCACAAAACATTGCAAAACCACTTTCCTGGCCTCATCCTGATCTCAGTTTTGATCTCACTTGTTCAGCTCGCTGGGACAGACTTCACATGCAAGGGCAGGCATGTCCCTATCTCACCAGGTTATGAGGTGGCCAGCTACATAGAACCATAGAAACTACAGCACAGAAACAGGCCTTTTGGCCCTTCTTGGCTGTGCTGAACCATTTTCTGCCTAGTCCCACGACCTGCACACGGACCATATCCCTCCATACGCCTCCCATCCATGTATCTGTCCAATTTATTCTTAAATGTTAAAAAAGAACCCGCATTTACCACCTCGTCTGGCAGCTCATTCCATACTCCCACCACTCTCTGTGTGAAGAAGCCCCCCCTAATGTTCCCTTTAAACTTTTCCCCCCTCACCCTTAACCCATGTCCTCTGGTTTTTTTCTCCCCTTGCCTCAGTGGAAAAAGCCTGCTTGCATTCACTCTATCTATACCCATCATACTTTTATATACCTCTATCAAATCTCCCCTCATTCTTCTACGCTCCAGGGACACACACTCTTGTGGTTTAGCCCTCCTGTTGAATCAGTGTACAGGGGTTTGGCTGCTGTTGCATACAAACAACTATTTGGTCCACAGGTGAGAAATCAAAGTTTTACAGCATTGTTTAATTCATATTCTGGAGAATTTGTAAATGGTTTTGAGCAAATTCTACAGAACATATTAAACACACAAATTCTTTCATTCAATGGTGATGGCATTGATACATGGGGGAAGTATTTCATTCAGAATAAGCACAAGCATTACTGTAGGACATGTACAACCAACCTAATTGGTGCTTAATGATGGGTACGCTTGCCCCTTCTCCTTCTGCAGAAAGTTACATTCACCACATTTATGTTCCTTTAATTCTGTTTAACTCTAAAATAGAGACAAATAGTATTTTGGTATTGGTATTGATGTTCAGACCAAACAACAGAATGGGGAAGAAATATGGTCTGGGTGGAGTGATTGTTGATCATTCTTGGGAATTTCACGCACAACAGTCTCTGGAGTTTACAGAGGCTGGTACAAAAAACAAAATAAGAACATCCAGTGAGTGGAAGTTCTGTGGGCAAAAAGCCTTGTTGGTGAGAGAGGTCAGAGGGGAACAGTAACTCAAATAACCATACATGCAGAAGACCATCACACAACACATCGAACCTTGAAGTGAATGAGCTACTGCAGCAGAAGACCATGAACATACGCTCAGTAACTACGTCATTAGGTACAGGAGTTCCTAATAAAGTGGCCACTGAGTGTATGCTTTAGAAATACTCTGTCAGATTTACACTACTGTCACTAGCTGCTCAAAGGGAATGAAAAATTAAGACAAAATAAAGATCAATAAAAAGCAAACGACTTGTACTTTAAACATCAAATCACTTTAAGTACAACGACATGACAAGTACATTGATTCTCACACATGTTGCTTTGGACTGCGGTGTGGACAACAATTTTTTTTGAAAATGTTGCTTACACGAAAATCTTTTTTGTTTATGATTGTGACGAAGGCCCGTCACTGACTACGGACGGCACATGGCGCACTCGGTGAAACACTCATTCCCAGCAGTACTAGTGACTGGGTCTGAACCAGAGCTGCTGCACGGAGCTGTCTCAGATAGAGGCACCAGCAACCTGCACAGGTGTGCTGATGGTGGAGGATACCATCTTTAATTGGATAATTGAGTTAATTAGCTTTTGGTTGGTCTAGGGGGAGGGGCTTAGCAGTTCATAGCCTCAGTGTTACCAAGGCTTTGGGGTGAGTTTTCTTTTGTGTTTAGTCTGAAGGTGGCTATATATTGTTTTTTCCAGTTTTTGTCTTGTTTTGAGGTAAATAAAACCACCTCAATCTAGTTTTGTGACTCAAGCCATCTTGTTATTTTTCTTAAACAATTGACCCACAGTTTTTTGTGACAATGATACACCACTTGAAGCTGAACATAAACGTCAGATTTCTTGTATCATGTAAGAATTCAGAGAAACAAGAAATTAATTTTTATTGAATATAATGCACTTAATTGCATAATAATGCTGATACTTTGCAATAGTTCAATAAAACAATAAAATGTTTTATTGATGACTTTCATTTGTACTCAGTGTCGGAGGCTTCTCACTTAAGTGTCCAGCAATAATCAGCCAGCATTGATGGATTCCAGTTGTCCTGATACTATTTTTCCATGGCTGCAAAGCCCTGGTGAAACCTTTTACCGTGCTCATTACTGACAGCGTCATGATTTGTAGGAGAGAAGTCTAAATGGGAATATAGAAAAGTAATCACGTGGCATGTTGCATTTCAGGGGTTTGTATGCTTGAAGCATGTTGTCAACCAGCTGCATGTAGTTTGGTGCTCTGTAGATGCCAAGAAAATTCTCAACAACATCCTTGAATGCCTTCCCTGTGATCTTCTCCAGTCCTACTAGAAGCTGTTCGAATTGCCTGTCATTGGCGATCTGTTTGATTTGCTCACCAACAAAAATGTCTTCCTTAATCTTGACATCAATTATTGTTGGAAACATCTGCCTCAAATAACAAATCCTTCACGGAAAATTATAGCCTTTATAAAACCTGTCCTGCCATGCAGCATCCGTCCTGCCTAAGCATGCCCAGGCGTACCTGGACAAGACAGAAAACTTTTCAACTTACATTATTGGCAACATTATAATAGACTTGAATTATGAATTGAAATAACACAAATATAGTTGATATCAAAAATTGATGTGTGATAGAGAAATTTCATGTTGATTTTCATGATCAGCAGCCAAAAGTCCATAGGATACACCTAAAAGTACTCAGGAAGCAAACTCTTTGTTGTCAAGTGTTATCATTCACTTCATGGATGTTAGCCAAGAAAACCTGACTACATTTATGTCTAATATTCATATGAAAGTTAATGGAATTACATGCATATGGAAGAAGAAATGTTAGGCATTACTTTTTAAAGTGAAGAATTTTTGACAGTTTATATTAGGGAGATCTCTTAACTGAGTCACAAATTAGAAACTGCTATTAGCCTTTCTAGATGCAGATTCAGTGATTTCAGTCATGATAACTGCCAGACTGTGGAAATGGGTGACTTTATAGAAAAAGTACAGAAAAGTCTTTTAAACAAAATGCTAATGCTGACCTTTCATCCAACCTACCACACAAAGATTCAAGTGTGGGTGATAATCTTCCAGAAGCTGCTATACAAATCAGTGAGACAACATGGTAAAGAAACTCTTCTGACAGCAGTTTGAGAGCGAACTCTTAAAGGCTGTAGCAGTTCAGATCAATATTCAAACATGGATGTGCATTCATTTTGTAACAGAAGGTATGAATAATCTGATTGTTAGCGATGAGCCAAATGGGGGCTTGGAAAAGTAATTTCCAAGGTCATATGAAGGAAATACAGTCCAGAATTGCAAATGTGAAGACTTAAAAACAATTGGAAAAATCTGCAGAGGATTGTAAACTCAACTAGCTCCATCATGGACATCCATCTCCCCGACATCAACGACATCTTCTAAAGGTGTTATCTCAAGCAGGCCACATCCATCAACAAGAAGCATATCCACCTAGGACATAAGCATAAGAGATTCTGCAGATGCTGGAGATCCAGAGCAACACACAACATGGAGGAGGAACTCAGCATGTCAGTAGAATCTAGGGAGGGGAAAGGAGGCTGGGGCCCTTTATTAGGGTCCAGGACAGGCCCTCGTCTCATTACTATCATCAGGGCAGAAGTACAAGAGCATGAAGACCCACACTCCACCTTTTAGGAACAGCTTTTTCCCTTCTACCATAAGATCTCTGAATTGTCCACAAACCCATGAACACAACTTCACAACTTTACTCTTTTTTTTGCACTATATTTTTTATATTTCTTATTGTAACTTATATTAATTATAGTGCATTGCACAATAATGCTGTAACAAAACAACAAATTTCACAGCATATGTCAGTGATAATAAATATGATTATGAATCTGATTCTCCGAAGCTGCATATTCTGTCCAGATGTTTTTAAAGATGTGGACTCAACATTTACACTGTCATAATGATGCACCTTCAATTTCTCCAAAAGACTGAAGTAGGGTACACACTGAAAGGCTTTTATTCGCAGTGAAATGTGACCTCCATCATGCTGAGTATCTGCCCCTGGACTGAGGAGGAGGAGCAATGGCGCAATCACCTTTATTCAGGGTCTTGTGGGAGGAGCCACAGGGGCAGTCAGCAGAGGGGCGTGTCCAGATAGGTAACCTAGTTACAACATATATATATGGTTTACCACATTCACCCCTCCTTTTCTTAAAAGAGTCCCGCGGGGTGAAGTGACTGACAATATTTCAAACAAGTATATTTACAGGTCAAGTCGATCAGGTGGTCGAGTCTGTCGTTGTGATCTACGTAGCACAGTGGTGATTGCACCGGCGATGGCGGTTGTGCTGGCTCCGGCCTGACTTGAGGTGCCAGCACGTTAGGCGTTGGTAATCCCTTGTGCATGTGCATCGCGCCCGGTATGGGAGTGTCGTGTGGTGTCTGTGTAGGGCTTGGAGTGCGTGGTGTCTCGTGGATATATATATATGTGGATACAGGGTTAATAGTCACCACGGAGTGTTCAGGGTAGGGGCCCGGTGCTCCTGCGGGCGCCAGGTCGCGAATGGAGACCGTGTCCTCCCGCCCATCAGGTAAAACCACGTAGGCATACTGGGGGTTCGCATGAAGTAAGTGAACCCTCTCGACTATCGAGGAGTATTTATTGCTCCTCGCATGTTTCCGGAGCAGCACCGGCCCCGGGGACGTCAGCCAAGTTGGTAGGGTGGTCGCCGTGGTCGACTTTCTGGGAAAAGAAAAGAGCCGCTCATGAGGGGTGGCATTGGTGGCTGTGCATAACAGGGAACGGATGGAGTGGAGTGCCTCGGGAAGGACCTCCTGCCAGCGGGAGACCGGAAGTCCCTTTGACCTCAGAATTTTATCATTTTTGATTTTGTCCCGCTGTTGGTTACTAAACATGAACGCGACAGAGCGCTGGTCAGTTAGCAGGGTGAACTTTTTGCCGGCGAGATAGTGCCTCCAGTGCCTAATAGCTTCCACTATGGCTTGGACCTCTTTCTCCACCGCAGAGTGCCGAATTTCAGGGCCTTGAAGGGTACGGGAGAAGAATGCCACCGGACTTTCCGTTGAGGGTAGCAGCCAGTGCGAACTCGGAGACGTCACTCTCTACTTGGAAGGGAATGGCCTCATCCACCATATGCATTGCTGCTTTGGCAATGTCCCCTTTTATGTGGCTGAAGGCCACGTGGGCCTCGGCTGAGAGGGGAAATGTGGTGGACTTGACCAGGGGTGGGCCTTGTCTGTGTAGTTAGAGACTCATTGAGTGTAATATGAAAAGAAGCCCAGGCACCTTTTGAGGGCTCTGAGGGTGTTGAGAAGGAGTTCCAACAGGAGGCGCATACGATCGGGGTCAGGGCCAATGACTCCATTCTCCACGACACACCCAAGGATAGCAAGTTGGGTGGTTCCGAGCACACACTTGTCCTTGTTATAGGTGAGATTGAAAGCTTTGGCCGCCTAGAGAAATTTTTGGAGGTTGTTGTCATGATCCTGCTGGTCGTGACTGCAGATGGTGATGTTATCCAGATATGGGAACGTGGCCTTCAGTTGGCACTGGTCCACCATCTGGTCCATTGCCCTCTGGAAGACAGATACACCATTCGTGACATCAAAGGGGACGCGCAGGAATTGATAAAGCCTGCCGTCCGCCTCGAAGGCGGTGTAAGGGTGGTCCTCCTGGTGGATGGGGAGCTGATGGTAAGCGGATTTCAGGTCTATGGTCGAGTACACCTTGTACTGTGCTATCTGATTGACCATATCCGCGATGCGGGGTAGAGGGTACGCGTCGAGCTGCGTGAACCTATTGATGGTCTGGCTATAGTCCACGACCATCCTATTCTTCTCCCCGTTCCGAACAACCACCACCTGCACCCTCCAAGGACTTGTGCTTACCTCAATGACCCCCTCCCTGAGCAGCCGCTGCACCCCTGACTTAATGAAAGCTCTGTCCCCCGCGCTGTACCTCCTGCTTTTAGTTGCCACAGGTTTACAGTCAGGGGTCAGGTTGGAGAACAGCGGTGGGGGAGGGATCCTGAGGGTGGAGAGGCCGCAAGTGGCGTCGGTAGTGCGGCAGTTGGCATGGTGTTGGGTGGGATGTGCGAGTCGGTGTGTGCGTGTGTGGTCAGTAGCGGGGTATGTGACGTATTCCTACAAAACTGGGGATTTGCGACAGTGATTGGTGGGAGGGGCCCATCATACTCCATTGTCACGCTTTTCAGTTGGCTCTGGAAGTCGAGCCCCAATAGCACAGGGGAACACAGTTGAGACATGACCAGTAACGTAAAGTCTTAATATTTTATGCCCTGTACCACTAGCGTCGCTACACAACCCCCCCCTCCCGCCCCGCCCCGGATGTCTGTTGTATGCGAGCCGGAAGCCATGGCGACCCTCTGATTTACCAGCTGTATCGCGAGTCCGCAATGCTGCACCGTGTCCGGGTGGATAAAACTCTCCGTGCTGCCCGTGTCAAACAGGCAGCTTGTCCTGTGCCCCTCTACCAGGATGTCCATCGTTGATCTTGCGAGCTGGTGGGGAGCACTTTGGTCGAGGGTCACGGAGGCCAGGGTTGAGTCGCTGTCTTGGTCCGGCGTGGTGGGGTCCCCCGTGAGCACCTGTTGGTCATAGGTGGTGGGAGGTGGCGCCGACCAAAATAGCCGCCCCATGTCTCGCACGTGGTGGCGGCGTACAGGGAAGATGGCGGCAGGCAAGATGGCGACTCCCATGTCTTGCACGTGGTGGCGGCATGCAAGGAAGATGGCGACCCCTATGTCTCGCACGCGGTGCTGCTCGATCCTGCTCGCGGTTTGGCCTTACAGACCTTGGCAAAGTGGCCCTTCTTTCCGCAGCTGGAGCAGGTAGCTTCTTGGGCCGGGCAGCATTTCCGGGGGCACTTCGAGTCCGCAGAAGTAGCACTTCATGGACTCGCGACTGGCAGCAGCCGAGGTTGGTTCGCTGGCGGGTTGCGGGGTCTGCGGCGCCCACGAGGCCATCGGGGGATCACGTGCCTGGAGAGCCTCAGTGTTGTGCAGAGCAGCCTCCAGCGTGTCGGCCAGCTCGATCACCGAACTTAAGGTAAGATCAGCTTTTTCCAACAGCCGCTGGCGCACATACACTGACCTGGTCCCCGTGACGAAGGCGTCTCTCACTAGGAGCTCTGCATGTTGTCCTACCGTCAGGCCCTGGCAATCACAGTCCTGCACAAGCATCTGTAGTGTCCAGACAAACTCAGCACTTGATTCCCCAGGCTGCTGGTGCCGAGTAGCTAATCGGTGCCGCACATAGATGGTGTTTAGCGGCCGCAGGTATTGTCCTTTGAGTGCGTTCATTGCGCCATCGTAGCTCGGCTGGTCTCTGATCATCGAGTTGACCCGTGGACTGACCCTGGAAAGGAGAACTCTGTGCTTCGCAACAGGGTTGGTCGTTTTAATCTCCTCTAGGTACGATTCGAAGCAAGCCAGCCAGAGTTCAAAAGTAAACAACAGGAATTCTGCAGATGCTGGAAATTCAAGCAACACACATCAAAGTTGCTGGTGAACGCAGCAGGCCAGGCAGCATCTGTAGGAAGAGGTGCAGTCAACATTTCAGGCTGAGACCCTTCTTCAGGACTAACTGAAGGAAGAGTAAGTAAGGGATTTGAAAGTAGGAGGGGGAAGGGGAGATCCAAAATGATAGGAGAAGACAGGAGGGGGAGGGATAGAGCCAAGAGCTGGACAGGTGATAGGCAAAAGGGGATATGAGAGGATCATGGGACAGGAGGTCCGGGAAGAAAGACAATGGGGGGGGACCCAGAGGATGGGCAAGAGGTATATTCAGAGGGACAGAGGGAGAAAAAGGAGAGTGAGAGGAAGAATGTGTGCATAAAAATAAGTAACAGATGGGGTACGAGGGGGAGGTGGGGCCTTAGCGGAAGTTAGAGATGTCGATGTTCATGCCATCAGGTTGGAGGCTACCCAGACGGAATATAAGGTGTTGTTCCTCCAACCTGAGTGTGGCTTCATCTTTACAGTAGAGGAGTTCAAAAATATTTCCAGCTTCAGTGTTTGTGGGTCGAGGTCTAACTTGTCGGGTCTCAGCGCACGTTCCATGCTTTAAAATTACTGTGAATAAAATTGATGCACCTTCAATTACTCCAAAAGACTGAAGTCGGGTAAATACTGAAAGGCTTTTATTCGCAGTGAACTATGACTTCCAGCATGCTGAGGTGTCTGCCCCTGGACTGAGGAGGAGGAGCGGGACGAAATCACCTTTATTCAGGGGTCTGTGGGAGGAACCACAGGGGCAGTCAGCAGAGGGGCATGTCCAGACAGTTAACCCAGTTACTATATATATATAGTTTACCACACATAAACACTGAATTAACCAGAAGGGACATCTTTCAGCTGTAGAGGTCTATAGCGTTCTTGTGCAGTTGGTTGAAACTCTGACTAAACACCAAGTTAAACCAGAGCCAATGAAGACATTGAGCGTGTTAACTGTCGGTTTGTGTACGTTGCCAGGGCACACCTCTCCTATCACCACCCAGCCCAGATCCAGACGTTGGGTGAAGGGGGCGTTGTGTGGTCCATTGACCTGCTGCCTGACTTAGTGCACCCTAAGAACGTCTCTTCCGAGTAGCAGGAGTATTTCTGCTTCCGGATCCAGTTCTGGGGTATGCTTGGCAATGTGGTGGAGATCGGGTTGGTGTAACACCGCGCTTGGCGTTGGAATCTCGGATCTGTTATTTAAGATCTCATTGCACTCTAAGAGTGGAGGGAGACTGATGACGACTTTGCCATCCAGCGACTCGAGCTGGAAGCTTTCTGCCTTCCTGCCATATGTTTCTGCGATGCTAGAGCAAGTTCTGAGGTAGTATGGGAATGGATTACTCTTTATGCTGAACAACTCGAAGAACTCTGGTCTCACTAGTGAGCGGTTGCTCTGGTCGTCCAGAATTACATAGGCTTTGATGGCCTAATCTTTGGCTCCCTTAGGGTATACCTTAGTGAGGCAGATCTTTGAGCATGAACGGTTGGACCGACCTGGACTGCAAACTTCTGTGCAGCCCAAGCTGACAATAGTTGTATCAGAGTGATGCTCTCCCTCCCCGCCATCCTCTTGTGGGAGCGGAGGAGCCTTGGCAGTCTGCAGTGATGGGCCGGGATGCATGGCTCCATCGTGATTAGAGCTGTTACATTCCGATCACTTTACGGGAACGTACACTCTTTAGCGAGGTGGGAGGTGGAGGAACAGCACTTAAAACATTCTTTTTTCCTTGAGAAGGGCCTTTCTTTTGTCAAAGGGTTTGTTTTGGGAAATTCTGCATTTTTTGAGGAGGTGGGGTTTGTTGTGCAATGGATAATTCTTTCTAGGGTCATTGTTGATTGCGGAGACTTTGGTTTTATACACTGAGATGGGTTTATTGATGAAAAAATTGTTCAAAATGGGTTTGACTGGGTTGGTGTGAGTTGTGGTGCTGCCTTGATTCATGAAGCTAGGGTCGTTTTGCCTCTTTGCCTCCTTGCACATAAACCTACTGAAATACTCAAAGAGAGAGAATCGGCCACCATTCTCTTCCTTGTACTCTGAACCAATAGACACCCACCTTTCCTGCAGCCCAAATGGAAGTTTGTCCACAATTGGTCCAACTCCATGTGAGGTATCCAGATACGTCTGGCCAGTTAAATAGCAGTCTTCTTTATTTAGCACCTTGAAGCTCCATGAGTAAATCTCCAAGTTCTCGTAATTTAGTGTGGTCCTTGGCTGACACCCTAGGAAAATTGTCCAGCCTTTGAAATAGCGCCCTCTCAATAATTTCAGGGGCCGCATAGCAGTCCCGAATCTCTCCCATGCTTTGTGTAAAGCTAGCTTGGGGTTGTTGACGTACACTGAGCATATGCATTTCACCTGTTCACATGATTCCTTTCCCAGCCATTTAGTCATAAGGTCCAACTCTTGGATTGCTGTGAGTTGGACTCTGCCGGTGGCACTGGTGAATGAGGAGTCAACGCACGGTAATTTTCAGGCTTATCGTCAAACTGGTACAGTCCTGAATTGACGAGGTCTCGTCGCGTTAAATACTGTGCCAAGGGTTCTGCTGCAGGTGGCATGATAGCTGGGGAAATATGTTGGGGGACATGTGACTGAGCGTGTACGTTCGTGATGGGATTTGATGTTCTGACTTCAGCCTTTGTCTCTAATCTCACCGGATCTGGTAAGTTTGGTGTTGGGAAGTATTCGTAGTCAGCCTTTCATACTTGTGGCAAGGGTGCAACTGTGAGTTGTCTTCCCCAGGTGGACGCGATGCAACGAAGCTTCCCTGTGATTTCACGAGATGGGACGCCAACAGGCAAGTATGGAGAGGAAGAATGAATTTAAGATTGGACATATTCGCTGGTGTGTTCCAATTTGGCCCTTTCTGACATAGATCTTCCTGTTTCGTCTAGAACGTGCATTTCTTCAGCGTTTTCCAACACCTGTACTTCCACCGTGGCCACATCAGCTTCTCGTTGTAGTGTCAGCACTTCTAACTCTGTGTCTATCCTTGCCTTTTCCAACTGGTTTTCCGCTTCTCTGGCAGCCTTTTCCATTTTCAGTTTTGCTTCTTGGTTAGCGTATGACGCTTGCACCTTGGCGGCCTCTGCTTTAGCTCTTGCGAGTGTGTCCACACTTGTCGACGTCCTACTGCTCTTGGTGCTCAGTGCAAGCGACTTGATGCTTGATCGCGAAGCCATCATACCACTTGTCAAAACGTCTAATGATTACGCCTTTTCACTGTAGGGTTCTCGTGCAGTGTGTTGAAACTCTCACTAAACACCAAGTTAAGCCAAAGCCAATGAAGACAGAGTTGTAGTAAGGTTAACCATTTACTGTGCACTCTTCCACATTAACATGGTATGGTGAAAACTGTTGATAAAAAACATACAAATATGTACAGTGTCTGTTTCATTCTGGAGACCACGCGTGCTCTCTGCTTTTAGCGAGTGTCTCCAGCTGCCCCGAGTAGCGGGCGAGGAAGGTCCCCATCAAACCGCCACTGGGCCCGAGCCCACCCCGCGTTTGAAATTGAAAAGCCGGCACGCGCACCACCCGAACCGTTGCTTCCTTAACAGAAATTGCGTTAATATTTTTACTTCAAATACTTCCATAGGAACTTATGGCGTTGCTTCTATAATGTTTCTTTGTGGGTGGACACAGAGCTCTTCATGATCATGCTGCACACATGGCACCCACCTTCACACCTTCTCTGAACCGGAGGTTACACATAAGACGCGACGAAACTGGAGGTGACGTCAACGCATGCTGCGATATACCATAGATGATGAATTTACCTTTGTTAAACTGTAACATAGTTATCAACAAATTATTTAAAGCGTAGAGCCAACAAAGTCAAATAAATGCCTTAAGGGCAACACAAGGTCTATAACAGCATCATATAACAGAGTCTCCATCAGTTTCTCTCAAGAAGCATTGACAGCCTTCTGTTTTGATTCATGCACAGTCCAGCTGGATTACAGCTCAACATGCAGAATTATTCACAAATGTTGAACACATAACGAAGGAGCTGACTCCTGGAGTGATGGAGTCATACAGACCCTTCGGACGAACTCATCCATACCAACCATCTGAGCAAGTCCCACTTGTCCACATTTGGCCCATATCCTTCTTAATCTTTCCAATATTCAATGTTTAAAATTCAAGGTAAATTTATTATCAAAGTACATATATGTCACTGTATACGATCATGAGATTCGTTTTCTTGCGGGCATTCACAGTAGAGCAGAGAAATACAATATCATCAACCAAGACTGATGAACATCCATTGTGCAAAAGAAGGGAGACTGTGCAAATAATTAATTAACAAATAAATAAATAACATTGAGAACATGAGCTGCAGAGTTCTTGAAAGCGAGTTCATAGTTTGTGGAATCAGTTCAGTGTTGAGGTGAGTGAAGCAATCCACGCTGGTTCAGGAACCTGATGGTTGAAGAGTAATAACAGTTTCTGACCCTGGTGGTGAGCATTCTAAGGCATATGTGCATGTTTTTAGAAACATAGAAACATGAAAATAGGTGCAGGAGTAGGCCATTCGGCCCTTCGAGCCTGCACTGCCATTCAGTATGATCATGGCTGATCATCCAAGTCAGAACCCTGTACCTGCCTTCTCTCCATACCCCCTGATCCCTTTAGCCACAAGGGCCATATCTAACTCCCTCTTAAATATAGCCAATGAACTGGCCTCAACTGTTTCCTGTGGCAGAGAATTCCACAGATTCACCACTCTCTGTGTGAAGAAGTTTTTCCTAATCTCAGTCCTAAAAGGCTTCCCCTTTATCCTCAAACTGTGACCCCTCGTTCTGGACTTCCTCAACATCGGGAACAGTCTTCCTGCATCTAGCCTGTCCAATCCCTTTAGGATTTTATACTTTCAATAAGATCCCCCCTCAATCTTCTAAATTCCAACGAGTATAAGCCTAGTCAATCCAGTCTTTCATCACATTAAAGTCCTGCCATCCCAGGAATCAATCTGGTGAACCTTCTTTGTACTCCCTCTATGGCAAGCATCTCTTTCCTCAGATTAGGGGACCAAAACTGCACACAATACTCCAGGTGTGGTCTCACCAAGGCCTTGTGCAACTGCAGTAGTACCTCCCTGGTCCTGTACTCAAATCCTCTCGCTATGAATGCCAGCATACCATTCGCCTTTTTCACCGCCTGCTGTACCTGCATGCCCACTTTCAATGACTGGTGGATAATGACACCCAGGTCTCGTTGCACCTCCCCTTTTCCTAATCAGCAACCATTCAGATAATAATCTGCTTTCCTGTCTTTGCCACCAAAGTGGATAACCTCACATTTATCCACATTAAATTGCATCTGCCATGAATTTGCCCACTCACCTAACCTATCCAAGTCACCCTGCATTCTCTTAGCATCCTCCTCACAGCTAACACTGCCGCCCAGCTTTATGTCATCCGTAAACTTGGAGATGCTGCATTTAATTCCCTCATCTAAGTCATTAATATATATTGTAAACAACTGGGGTCCCAGCACTGAGCCTTGCGGTACCCCACTAATCAGTGCCTGCCATTCTGAAAAGGTCCCGTTTATTCCCACTCTTTGCTTCCTGTCTGCCAACCAATTCTCTATCCACATCAATACCTTACCCCCAATACCATGTGCTTTAAGTTTGCACACTAATCTCCTGTGTGGGACCTTGTCAAAAGCCTTTTGAAAATCCAAATATACCACCTCCACTGGTTCTCCCCTATGCACTCTACTAGTTACATCCTCAAAAAATTCTATGAGATTCGTCAGACATGATTTTCCTTTCACAAACCCATGCTGACTTTGTCCGATGATTTCATCGCTTTCCAAATGTGCTGTTATCACATTTTTGTGCAAGACTACCTGTATGATTAATCTTCAAAACTCAAAATGTACTTGAGGACCTGGTGTAAGAGAATGGATTTCTGTCCATATCTTGTCTGAATACTCGATGTGGAATATTTAAATGAAACCTACTTTAAATCCTCCACACAATGCAGACTTGAATTCAAGCAGTTGGATGGTTTGTACTGAAACGTGACAAACTGTGAAATGACAAGTTTTCCAAGGTTGCTTCATTGAAATGATGGGTTGTCATTGAATTAATTGTCTCTTCAACCATCATACAATGCCACAGTCCACCTCAGTAATCATCTTGACAGAACTGTTGATATTCCACAGATCAGAAATGTATCTGAGTTTATTATTCCCTAGCATAGAGATTCATACAATCACAGAAGAATGGAACAATGTTAATCCCAATGTGATTGCACTGGTTGTCCACTGGAATAATTTATTAGTTCCATCTCCCTGACTTTTCCTTTGAAGGCACACATTTGTTTCTCCTCCATATATTTGTCCAAATCCCTCTTGAAGGCCACAATAGACCCTCTCTTTATCACAGGTAGTGCTTTGTAAGTCAGAGAAGGAGGTACATCAGTGGAAGTCCCCACACCACCAGGTTCAGGAACATTTAATACCCTTCAACCATCAGGCTCCTGAACCAGTGTGGGGTAACATAACTCACCTCAATACTGAGCACAACCTGTAGACTCACTTTCAAGGACTCTGCATCTTATGATCTCAGTATTACAAATTATTACTATTATGATGATGATTATTTTTTCTTTTTTTGTATTTGCACACCCTTACATATTGGTTGCTTGTCAGACTTGATTTGTGTGTAGTTTTTCCATTGCCTTTGTGTTTCTTTGTTCTTCTGTGAACACTTGCAAGAAAATGAATCCCAGGGTAGAGTATGCTGACATATCCATATCCGAATAATAAACTTACTTTGAACTTTGATGCCTTGACTACTACAGCATGGAAACAGGCCCTTTGGTATAACTTTTCTATGTCAACAATGACGCCCAATAAGCAGATCCTATTTGTCCAATGTCCCTTTAAACCCCTCAAGTCTATTTGAAATCTTTCATCTCTCACTTTAAAGTATTTCCCTCTAGTTTTTAGTTCTTCTTCCCCTCCCAACTACATGCTGCGATAAAAGATTTTCCTTGTGCCACTTGCAATTGCATTTCCCCTTTGTTTTCTAGCTGCGTCCTCTGGTTCTCAATACACCCACCATGGGAAACAGCTTCCTACTGTTATATAGCCACCCACTGTACGTTATCACCACTCAAAGTGCCTTCCCAGCTTTTATGATTCATACCACTATTGATGATGCCCAGAATTCTGTATGCCTTTTTAACCACTTTCTTGACATTGATGCCTCCTTCAATAATTTTTATGCACATGCTTGTCCTAACAAAGTGCAACACCTCATATTTCTCTACATTAAACTTAATCTACTATGTGTCTGTCTATTCAACCAGTCTGGCAGTATCCAGCTACAATCTACCACTGGTCCCTTAAGGTTGTTATATCTGGGGGTGGTAATGGGGACAAACTCCCACTACCAATTAAATGCTCCCAATGGCGTGTGTCACAAAAAACCTCTGGCAACCAAATCCAGGTCCTGGCCTTCAAGTGTGGTTGAGTTACTAAACTCAGCAGAGCTGTTTCTACTGAAAGGAAAAGGGGCAAAGGCGGGTTACTGGTGCCTTAAAACAAGTCGCTTCGGGCAGCTGGGTCTCATCAGTCGTGGTTAGCAGCTCAATCAGAAGAGTTAAAGCTCTGAAATTAAACCTTCACTGCCTTGTTCATACCCAGTCATGGAGAAGGCTTCAGGAGTAAATCCAGAAGGAAAAATCCCTAAGGCAGTCTTATGTTGAGTTCAACACTGACTGGTAAATCCTGCAACACTGCAGGTGCCAAATTGTACCAGTTTCTGCTGTTCCTTTGGGTTCCTGAGATGTATGAAGTGAGAGAGCTTGCTACATTGGCAACAACTCGCTGTCCATATTATACTGCCCAGGTTTGCGTATCTAGACAGCGAGAACACAACAACCAACAGACGCCTGAAACATCCATCTCTGTCCTTTGTGCCAAGTTTTATATAGTCTGAAAATTTTGAAATTGTAGCCTCTGCTCCTCACCTCAGACCTCAAATGACTGAAGAAGTTTGGCATGAGTCCTCAAATCTTAAGAACTTTCTACAGGAGCATGATTGAGAGCATCTTGACTGGCTGCATCACCGCCTGATATGGGAACTGTACTTCCCTCAATCACAGGACCCTGTGGAGAGTGGTGCAGACAGCCCAGCGTTTCTGTAGATGTGAACTTCCCACTATTCAAGACACTTACAGCAACAGGTGCGTAAAAAGAGCCCAGAGGATCATTGGTGACCCAAGTCACCCCAACCACAAATTGTTCCATCTGCTACCATCTGAGAAGTGGTACCGCAGCATAAAAGTCATGTCCAACAGGATCCAGGACAGTTTCTTCCAGCAGGCCGTCAGACTGATTAATTCTGAGTGACCAGAAACCAGAAACACATCATAATGTCAACTGCAGAGTCACAAACAGCAATGATTATACCTTAATTGGTCATTGTAAATTGTATTTCTATGCTGTATTGACTGTCCTGTTGTACACACCATTTATTACACATTACTATAAATTGCACATTCAGATGGCGACGTAATGTAAAGATCTTTACTCCTCATGTATGTGAAGGATGTAAGAAACAAAGTCAATTGAATTCAATTCTGTGCCTCAAACTCTAGGCTATTAATATAGGTTAAAGAGACAAAAATGGCCATAATGCTGATCATTCGGTAATGCCACTGTTCACTTTCCACCAGTTAGAAGTCCATTAATGTTAACTAGCCAGCTTTGAAACCAAGGTATCAACGTCCATCCCAAACAAAGTGTATTAACTTTGCTTATGAAACTGTTATGCAGCATAGTAGCTTGGTGGTTCACAAAACATTTCACAATTCCAGCAGCCTGGGTTCAACTCCTGCCTGGAAGGAGTTTGTACATTCCTCCTGTGACCGTGTGTGTTTCCTCCCACAGTCCAAAGACATAGCAGTTGGAGGTTAAAGTCAAAGTCAAAGTAAATTTATCATCAAGGGATGTATGCAGTATACAAACTTGAGATCCGTCTTCCCACAGACAGACACAAAACAAAGAAAACTATGGAACTCATTCAAAGAAAAACACCCCTTCTCCTATGCAAGACAAAAGAAATTACTCAAACAAAACAAAAAGGTTAAAAAAACACTGGATATAAAACACCAAATTGAATAAGTCTAGGCATATTCAGTTCAGCTCAGTTCAGTTTAATATAGCTCTGTGCCATTCATTAACTGCTGCCCCGATCAAAATCGTCCAAAATAGCAACAAAACTAAGAACGACTGGAAACCAAAAACACATCATAATGTCAACTTAGTGTGCATGCACCGGTCGTGCATGTGGCCTGGTACAGCCGTTCCAATCTATTCTTACTTTCTTCTTCTTACTTTTTAATTTACGTTATTTTTTGTATTTTTTTCTCATGGTAACACGTCAAAGCTGCACCCTCTCTAACATGCTGGTAGAGAGAGTTTTATTTGGGTTTTCTTTAGCTCTGGAAATGGTTACATCCCGACACGTGGGAGAGAAGCAAGGTCGCATTGTGTATTCCACGGACCAGCAAAGACCGGCCGGCTTAGCGAACAGAGTGGTGGACACCCCTGCTGAAATCCAGAGGAAAACACACAGAGGGGGATCACAAAGCCGAGGAAAGAGGACCGGTCGAGACAACAGAGACTTTTGGAGAAGAGGAGTTCGGTGGATAATACAGTTCCGGCTGACTGGAAGTGCACTGAGAGCGGTAGGCGTAAAGGAATTGGGTGCTTACTGTTCTGGCTAACAACGGATGGTGCAATCTGGGGTATATCACGATCGAGGAACATGTTTGCAGACTGGATACTGAACCAACCATTCTACTCCTCTGCCATCAGATTTCTGAATGTACATTGAACCTATGAACACTACCTTACTACTTATTATTTCTATTTTTGTACTACTTGTTTAATTTAACTATTTAATACATAAATACTTATTGTAATTCACTTTCTTTTTCTATTATTATGTATTGTCTTGTACTGCTGCCACAAAGACAGTGTGCTGGTGATATTAAACCTGATTCTGAAGAGCCAATGAGATAAGGACCACGGGTTCTTTTTAAGTGAACCATGTCAGCTTTTTAAAGTATGCATCATTTCTACTTATAGTAATATCAGACCTTCAGAATACCTATTTATTTGAATCAAAATTTATCACAACACCCAAGTTTTTGTCTGGTGATATGGTATAACACAACCAGAACCAATATATGATTTGCACATGAATCATTTGGTCTTCAATTTGGGCTAAAAATGTAAAATTTATGAACATTGTTTAAGACTTTTACATTTTATATCTGTAGAACTTTAAGGAAGGTACAGAGTCATGCCTGAGAGGTTAATTTGTACTTCATTTGAACAGAACTTGGATGGATCGTTGAAGAGTTTTAATCTACAATGTTACATACCTGGTGTTAGAAGGTGGGCCTGGGTTCATTGCCAACACACAGAAAGCATAAGGAACTCAATGGGATCATGTGAAATCTGATGAATTCCTCCAGCTTTTTTGTGTGGTTCCCCAAATTACAGCATCCACAAAGTCTTTTGTCTACTTTGTCATCTGGTACAGGATAGGTCAAATCATCTTCTCCCGTTTCATAAATTCTCCAGCCACAAAGAATCTGCTGAAGAATCAAAATTACATTTATTATCACTGACATGTGGTTGGCAGGGTGGAGATTCACCTCTACCAAAGGAGCTGTAAGGCACTTCTGCCCTTTGTTAGCCTACAGGTCACCATTGGGCAAGGTGTAGCACCTGCTTAGCCCCCTTTCAGGATCACGTGAAGCCATAGGAGCAGGTGGTGGATGGTCATATGAGTAGCTGGTGCATATCACAATTTCTGGTTATACAACCACTGACGCCAGGTAGACAATCTCTGTACAGCGTTGTTAATGGTTGGGGTCACTTATCTTGTAAAGATACTGTCCAGAAGAAGACAACAGCAAACCGCTTCTGGAGAAAAAATTGTCAAGAACAACCATGGTCATTAAACCATGATCACCCATATCATATGACCTGGCACATAATGAATTGGTATTGGTGTGGGTGGAGAATTGGTTAGCAGACAGGAAGCAAAGAGTGGGAATAAACGGGACCTTTTCAGAATGGCAGGCGGTGACTAGTGGGGTACCGCGAGGCTCAGTGCTGGGACCCCAGTTGTTTACAATATATATTAATGACTTGGATGAGGGAATTAAATGCAGCATCTCCAAGTTTGCGGATGACACGAAGCTGGGTGGCAGTGTTAGCAGTGAGGAGGATGCTAAGAGGATGCAGGGTGACTTGGATAGGTTGGGTGAGTGGGCAAACTCATGGCAGATGCAATTTAATGTGGATAAATGTGAAGTTATCCACTTTGGTGGCAAAAATAGGAAAACAGATTATTATCTGAATGGTGGCCGATTAGGAAAAGGGGAGGTGCAACGAGACCTGGGTGTCATTATACACCAGTCATTGAAAGTGGGCATGCAGGTACAGCAGGCGGTGAAAAAGGCGAACGGTATGCTGGCATTTATAGCGAGAGGATTCGAGTACAGGAGCAGGGAGGTACTACTGCAGTTGTACAAGGCCTTGGTGAGACCACACCTGGAGTATTGTGTGCAGTTTTGGTCCCCTAATCTGAGGAAAGACATCTTTGCCATAGAGGGAGTACAAAGAAGGTTCACCAGATTGATTCCTGGGATGGCAGGTCTTTCATATGAAGAAAGACTGGATGAACTGGGCTTGTACTCGTTGGAATTTAGAAGATTGAGGGGGGATCTGATTGAAACGTATAAGATCCTAAAGGGATTGGACAGGCTAGATGCAGGAAGATTGTTCCCGATGTTGGGGAGGTCTAGAACGAGGGGTCACAGTTTGAGGATAGAGGGGAAGCCTTTTAGGACCGAGGTTAGGAAAAACTTCTTCACACAGAGAGTGGTGAATCTGTGGAATTCTCTGCCACAGCAAACTGTTGAGGCCAGTTCATTAGCTATGTTTAAAAGGAAGTTAGATATGGCCCTTGTGGCTACAGGGGTCAGGGGGTATGGAGGGAAGGCTGGGTTCTGAGTTGGATGATCAGCCATGATCATAATAAATGGCGGTGCAGGCTCGAAGGGCCGAATGGCCTACTCCTGCACCTATTTTCTATGTTTCTATGTTTCTATAATGAAGATGATGATCACTGATATGTCTTGGAATTTGTTAGTGATAATAAGCCTGAGTTTGATTCTTTCTGAATCAGATTTCTGATGCTGCAACTTTGAGTAACACACGAGGCAGCGTTTATGGAGGGTTCTATTCTGTAAGGAGTTCTACGTTTTCCTGTGAACACGTGAGTTTCCTCTAGGTGCTTCAGTTTCCTCCCACAGTCTGAAGACATACCAGTTAGTAGACTGATCAGTGACTGTAAATTGCACTGTAATTAGACTAGAGTTATATAGGTGGGTTGCTTGGTGGTGCTGCTTGTTGGGCCAGAAGGTCCTGGTCCACAATGTATCTCTAAATAAAATAAAATTAAAACTAAAATATTTGGGTGGTACGGGCTCATTAGGCTGGAAGGATCTCTTACCATACAAATCTAAAATTTATATTATAATTTATATTATAAATTATATTATTTATAAAATTAAATACAAATCTAAAATTTAACAACTAGGTTTAGCTTCACTAAAAGTGCAGAGGACATCTCTTGGCTGAGCACCAGAGCCTACTGAATGCATTTTAACTATTTTTTTGTGGCCTAAAAATGAGCTGTGTTTACCCTTGACTCCCAGTCAGGGCACCTGCAAAAAAAAATTCACTGCATTGGAGAAATTTGACTTTAAAAATCATGAGAGTGGTTTACACCTTTTGTCATTCATTAAAACACTGTTTGCTCATTTCCTGATGGCAGCTGTTCAAGCCGATCACAGCTGTCGCTCCATTCCTGTTCTGATTCCCGGGTAGCAAATTAGGCCCTATAATAGATTCTCCATGGAAGACACAGTAAAGGTTGCTACAGAGGTGAGGAAAAACAGAGGAAGATGTCACCACCAGCTTCTCAGTGAGTCCCAATCCTCTGCATTCTGTAGTATGTACAGAACAAGCCTAGACTTTCAGAATTGGTAATTGGTTTATTATGTACCAAGGAACAGTGAATCTTTTTTTAAAGTAAATTTATTATCAAAATGCTCATGTCACCATATACTACCCTGAGATTCATTTTATCATGGGCATTCACAAGAAATACAAAGAAACACAATAAATTCAATAACAATCCACTGTACATACAAAGACAACTAATGTTCAAAAGACAATTTGTGGAAATACAAAAAGAAAATAGATAGTTAGATAGATAGACATACTTTATTGATCCCGAGGGAAATTGGGTTTCATTACAGTTGCACCAACCAAGAATAGAGTATAGATATAGCAATATAAAATCATAAATAATTAATAATATGTAAATTATGCCAGATGGAAATGTCCAGGACCAGCCTGTTGGCTCAGGGTGTCTGACCCTTCCTCCAAGGGAGGAGTTATAAAGTTTGATGGCCACAGGCAGGAATGACTTCCTATGACGCTCTGTGTTGCATCTCGGTGGAATGAGTCTCTGGCTGAATGTACTCCTGTGCTCAACCAGTCCATTATGTAGTGGATGGGAGACATTGTCCAAGATGGCATGCAACTTAGACAGCATCCTCTTTTCAGACACCACCGTCAGAGAGTCCAGTTCCATACCCACAACATCACTGGCCTTACAAATAAGTTTGTTGATTCTGTTGGTGTCTGCCATCCTCAGCCTGCTGCCCCAGCACACAACAGCAAACATGATAGCACTGGCCACCACAGACTCGTAGAACATCCTCAGCATCGTCTGACAGATGAGGGGGAGAGGGGGAGAGGGGGAGAGGGGGAGAGGGGGACTGGTTTTCCTGTGATGAAGCTATCACCCCGGCAAGGGTGAACACATAGACAACTCCCCACCAATCAACCCCTTCTCCTTCACTGGAATAGCAATTTGGAGTCGATTCGCCTAATCGATCCTCCAAAACCCACTTTCTCTGTGGGCGCAACAATGCTCATTCAGTGTCCAGATCATATGTCTGAGGTCAGTATCATCTGACCTCCCAGTTATTTCTCTGTGCTGAGCATCACCTGTCATTCAAAGAGTCCCTCCTTCCTTTGTCTGTAAAGGAATGTGAGCAGGCAACACGTCCTTGGAAGTAACATCAATAATGTCCTGTTGGCCACCATAGCAACTTTCGAGCTGCTCGGTGCTATCTCCAACTCCAAACTCAGTAAAAATTCAAAGTTACTTCCAATGCCTTAAAGTGACAGTCTAACCGTTAATCTTCGTCTCTCTCTTTTCAAAATCAACATATCAGTGGTAAATAACACTCTCTCTTTTACAAACAAACCATCAATGATAAATGTCTCTCTCCAAACAGGTAATAGGGGCACTCCTGGATCCCCTCACAAGTGGCTTCAAAGAGACAGGTGGAGCCTGTGCTGGACAGTTGTCAAAATTAAATTTTAGTTAATTGTTGGGTGATACATTTCCTAAGATACGTAAATGGGGAAGGTGTTAAGGATACAAATGCGCAGAATTTAATAATACAATTTAATCAGTTAGTGAAGGCTTGAGGAAAGTTCAGAATCATAAAACCTGCAAAAGTAGAGATGGTCACATGATTGATGATTTCACAAAATGGCAAAAACTATGCCTCTGTTCTTAAAGCATCCTTGATCCAATGCTTATTAATTTTAATATTGTGTGTTGCTGTGGAATTATACATTGTGTGTACTAAGTCTGTATAGTCATGGTCTTCTGCTACCACAGCACTTTCACTTCAAGGCTCAATGTGTTGTGCATTTATAGAGACTGTTCTGCACACCATAACATGTGGCTATTCAAGTTACTGCTGCCTTCCTGTGAGCCATCCTTCTCCAATCTCTCTCATTAACAAGGCATTTCCAGCCATAGAACTACTGCTCACTGGATTTTTTTTTTTGTTTATCACAACATCCTGTATAAAATCTGGAGATTGATGTGCTTGAAAATCCCAGGAGATCAGCAGTTTCTGAGATACTCAGATGGCCCCATCTGGCACCAACAGTCATTCCACAGTCAATGTCAGTTTGATCACATTTCTTCTCAATTCTGATGGTTGGCCTGAACAGAAACTAAACATGTCTGCATGCTGTTAGTTATACATTAGGTTGCTGCCACATGACTGGCTGATTACATAACTGCATTATCGAGCAGGTGTACCGGTGTAAATAAAGGGGCTACCGAGTGTTGACAGGACTCCGCACTATGATTACCCCTCGACACATAACAAATCGTCAAAAGGTTATTATTACAACACCGTGCTTGTGACTGAGCCCAGGAAAATGAGTTTGCTCAAAATGGACAATAGTAATACTCTGACAGATGGAGCATTAATAACATAAGCCTTTTTATAATACTTAACTCCTTACTGTTTTACTGACCTCAAAGTATTTGTCGATGTATTACTGGATTATGGACCATTAATTACTTCTGTTTTCTTTTTGTTAACTGTTTTGTTAACAAGATGATAGTAATGCACAGATTATGTTTTTCATTTGGATTCAGAGTTCTGGAGCCAAGAAAGAAAGATGGTACTTACTTCGAAATGACCTATATTGTGGCACTAGTAAACCTCTGAGTTTCACTAGTTCTTACTTGCTCTAACTTTCCTATTTCCGCTGTTCATCTTTGAATAAAACTTTCCTTCCAGACATTTCATCCTGGTTATATAATAGATACAATCTATAGTTTCAGAATCAGCTTCAAGTTTATTATCACTGATACATGGTGTGAAATTTATTGTTTTGTGGTAATGGTATAGTGCAACACATGAAATATACCATGAATTATAGTAGGAAATGTACAGTATATAAAATACAAGTAGTGAAAAAAAGAGCAAGAATAGTGAGGTAATGTTCGTGGGTTCATGGACCATTCCAAAATTTGATAGTGGAGGAGAAGAAGCTGTTCTTTAAACATTGAGTGTGTCTTCAGAATCCTGTACCTTCTCACTGTTGGTAATAATAGGAAGAGGGCATGACCTGGAGATAAGAGGTCCTTAATGATGAATGCTGCCTTTTTGAGACATCACCTTCAGAAAATATCCTCGATGCTGTCAAGGCTGGTGTCCGCGATGCAGCTGGCTGAGCTTACAACCATCTGCAGCTTTTTCCGATCCTGTGCAGCAGCCCATCCAACCAGACAACGATGAAACCAGTTTGAATGCTCTTTGTGGTAGAAATTTGCTAAATCTTAGATGACATGCCTAATAAAATATAGCCACTGGCATGCTCACTTTGTAATTGCAACAAACGAGTTAGAAATGGTTATCTCCACCACCTGCTACAATAGAGTTGAGGAAAATAGCAAATTTTCTGCATGTTATCAGCTAGTTATTTCATTTCCTTGGCTGTAGTCACTCTGTAGAGCATGCAAATATGACTTCCAATCATACTGGCTTGTAAGTGCTGGGTTCAAACTGCCAACCAATTACACTTCAGAAAGTCTTGGACTTGCATTCATTATGGCAGTTAAGGCACTGTCAAGGTCAGGTGTTGGCATATTTGATGCTAACTTTGCTATTGACTCTTCAACGAGACCAGCAATGTAGTAGTAACTACAAGGAAAATAACTGACCACACTTTGCATACAGCCTTCAGTATTATATCAGGGAGAAGCAGTGATCAAACAGTGACCCCATTTAAAGACATTGACATTTTAGTGAAGAGTATAAGACAAAGGAGCAGAAGTCAGCCATTCAGTCCATCCAGTCTACTCTGCCAGTTTATCATCAGCTGATCTATTCTCCCATTTAGTCCCATTCCCCCGCCTTCTCACCATAACCTTTGATGCCCTGGCTACTCAGATACCTATCAATCTCTGCCTTAAATACACCCAATGACTTGGCCTCCACTACCGCCTGTGGCAACAAATTCCATAGATTCACCACCCTCTGGCTAAAAAATTTCTTTGCATCTCTGTTCCGAATGGGCACCCTTCAATCATTAAGTCATGCCCTCTCGTACTAGACTCCCCCACCATGGGAAACAACTTTGCCACATCCGCTCTGTCCATGCCTTTCAACATTCAAAATGTTTCTATGAGGTATGTTTCTTAGGCATTTCAGTTATTTTACTTTATGCTATGATTTTAATATTTATTTATATTTATTTTTAAGTGCATGCATTTCTTTGTTGAAGTGTATTTTATAGGTTTTAAACCTCTATGACCTTAACACATTTAAAATTAATTCAAAAGCATTTGACAACTGGTAAGCTGTAGAAGGTCATCAGGGTGCTGGCTGTCGCTGATCTACTCACCACTCAGAGCTGCTCTGGTATTTGGGACACCACTGGGGTGCCCTGTGTTAGCACATTCTGTGCTCTGCAAAGAAATAATGTCGATACAGTTGGGTGGTGTTCTGTTTTGTAACCCCAGAAGTTAATCTAAAGAAAAGCCCAGGAGCTGGAAAACTTATGTACTTTGTTCTTCTGTCCTTTTAGTGAGGTGCTCATGTATGAAGTGATGGTGTAGTGACATTCAGTACTGTGCAATAGTCTCAATACTGGGTTGATGGTGACATTAAAATCGCCGCAGATCCCAATAGACTCAATCTTCTTGGCTACTGGGACCATTGGTGTTGTCCATGGGCTTTGCTCAACCTTGTAAAGAATTCCTTCAGCTTCCATACAACCAAACACCCTGGCTACTTTTCTCACAGATAGCGTAACAAACTGGATGGGCTTTGTAAAACTTGGCTGTGGCATTTTTATTTAACACTATTTTACCTTAATATGTCTGAGTTTTCCAATGCCATCCTTGAACACTGCTGTGGCATCATCTGGGTACCTTTCTTAATTTGCTTTCAGTTGACTCTATTATGGGGGGTGCGGCATGCAAATGGTGGATGGATCTCCGATCAAGTTTTAAATGTCCCAGACAATTAAGCCCCCACAATCAGAGTCACACAGAAGTACTGCAGGGAAACGGGCATCTTGTCCATGGCGAAATAATTTAAACTGCCTACTCCCGTTATCTAGACCTCGGACAACAGCCTTCCATACCCCTGTCATCCATGTACCTATCAAAACATGTCTTAAATGTTGAATTTGAGTTCGCAAGCACCACTTGTGCTGGCAGCTCATACCACACTCTCACAACCCTCTGAATGAAGAAGTTTCTCCATGTGTTTCCTTTAAACGTTTCACCTTTCACCCTTAACCCATGACCTCTAATTGTAGTCCCACCCAACTTCAGTAGAAGTATATCTCCTCAGAGCATCTACCTTGATATCACAACAGCGAACATCAATTTCTCAGACAACATCTTCCAGACAGTAAACAACAGGAATTCTGCAGATGCTGGAAATTCAAGCAACACACATCAAAGTTGCTGGTGAACACAGCAGGCCAGGCAGCATCTGTAGGAAGAGGTGCAGTCGACATTTCAGGCCGAGACCCTTCGTCAGGACTAACTGAAGGAAGAGTGAGTAAGGGATTTGAAAGTTGGAGGGGGAGGGGGAGATCC
This sequence comes from Mobula hypostoma, assembly GCF_963921235.1. NCBI lineage: Eukaryota > Metazoa > Chordata > Chondrichthyes > Myliobatiformes > Myliobatidae > Mobula > Mobula hypostoma. Next base: position 1,822,735 of record NC_086103.1, read on the forward strand.
AAAATGATAGGAGAAGACAGGAGGGGGAGGGATAGAGCCAAGGGCTGGACAGGTGATAGGCAAAAGGGGATACGAGAGGATCATGGGACAGGAGGTCCGGGAAGAAAGACAAGGGAGGAGGAGGGAGACCCAGAGGATGGGCAAGAGGTATATTCAGAGGGACAGAGGCAGAAAAAGGAGAGTGAGAGAAAGAATGCGTGTATAAAAATAAGTAACAGATGGGGTACGAGGGGGAGGTGGGGCCTTAGCAGAAGTTAGAGAAGTCGATGTTCATGCCATCAGGTTGGAGGCTACCCAGACGGAATATAAGGTGTTGTTCCTCCAACCTGAGTGTGGCTTCATCTTTACAGTAGAGGAGGCTGTGGATAGACATGTCAGAATGGGAATGGGATGTGGAATTAAAATGTGTGGCCACTGGGAGATCCTGCTTTCTCTGGCGGTCAGAACGTAGGTGTTCAGCAAAGCGGTCTCCCAGTCTGCGTTGGGTCTCGCCAATATATAAAAGGCCACATTGGGAGCACCGGACGCAGTATATCACCCCAGTCGACTCACAGGTGAAGTGTTGCCTCACCTGGAAGGACTGTTTGGGGCCCTGAATGGGCCCCAAACTATCTTCTATCTATCCTACTATCTTCCAGATAGTAAATCATTTGTTTGTTTTTACATCTTTTGTTTATTCTTTTTATCTTACTTTTGTTTTTGAAACTGTTGGAGCCTGTGACTTACAGTCTGTAGCTTGACTGAGTGAGTTAGTGCTCTGCTGCCCCTGAGAAAACTCTGGGAGAGAAATGTGAGCGCAAGCTGCCGTGAGGAACAGTCTAGCGGACTGATTAAACGCTGAGGTAGACAGAAACATTGAGGGAACTGTGGAGGATAGCCAGCAGTTCTTGGAGAGGCCGCTGGTTCAGGTCACTGTTGTCAGAAGGCATACTGCTTTGAGTCATTGCCGTCCGAGGGGCTACATTACAAGTCACTGCTGTCGGAGTTGCACTGGTTCAAGTTGCTACTGTTGGAAGGGCCGCTGCATCCAGATGCTCTCGTAGATGTTAGAAATTTTGAGATTTATGGATTGCAGAACAGTTCATATCGCCCTCTTTCAGTTCTATGTTTTTTTTTCATGTTTTTGCCCATTCCTATTTGCTGCAGACTTATGGCTGGATGGTTGAGTGATTGGTTAAATTTTATGCAAGAGAAGGGTTGGGGGTGTTTGGGGTTTGTGAATTTTTGTTTGTTGTTTTATGCAGGGGGATTGATGTCTTTTTTACAACTACTTATATGGCTTTGTGTATTCTATGGTTATCTGGAGATTAGTCAAATCTCAGAGTTGTGTTCTATATATACTTTGATAATAAAATGAACCTTTGACCTTTCAGAAAAAGCCTACTTGCATTTACCCTATCTATACCTCTCATAATTTTGTATACCTTGATCAAATCTCCTCTCAATCTTCTCCATTCTAAGGAATACAGTCCTAATCTATTCAAGCTCTGAAGGCGACGCTCTCCGCCATGAGGAGGTACTTGGTGTCCCTATCCCAGACCCTTCCACACCTTCGGGACACTTTCTTCGCCGTCTGTAATGGTCCTACCCGTTATTTCATCCTCCGTCGGATTCACGCCTGCAATCGCCATTTTTTTGACTTTGTCATGTTAGGCAAAGATCGCAAGATCCTACATCTACGGACTCCAGAGCCTGCCGGCCCCGACGCTAGCAGGCATGAACTTCAGATTGCGGCGCCTGCCATTGATCTCGGCGGCTCCAACACCTCAGGGCATTTTCAAAACCCGGACTCCAGCAACGACCATGGACACCTTCACAGCGATTGCACAACCACCAACTGCGTCTCCAGCCTTGAACACCAGGCCGGATCTTTATGTGCTGCTGTTGTGACTCCCGTCTCCCCTTCCCCCACCACCACTCCGCAGCCCCGTCTTCCTCAGATCCCACCGTCAACTCCTGGGCCCTCAGAGGCTCCATCTTCCTCTCACCCCAACCCTCCCCTCTCCACTGACACCCCCAGCCTCCCCCCTCCCCCCTCTGATCCCAGCTCTCATCCGTGCCGGGTCTTTACCATCTCCTCCAACCTTCAACTGTCGGAGGCAGAACGCTCTGTTCTCAGTAAGGGCCTCACCTTTGTCCCCCTTCGCCCACACCTCAGCGAGTTCCGTGTTCGCCACGATGTGGAACTTTTCTTCCGCCGTCTCCGAGCCTACTTCTTCAGCAAGGACTCTTCCACCCCCACCGATGACCCCTTCTCCCCTCTTCAACCCTCCTCTTCTTCATGGACACCCCGCTCTGGTTTTCTGCCTGCTCTGGATCTCTTTATTGCTAACTGCCGATGGGACATCAACCGTCTCGACTTCACCGCACCTTGTCCCCATTCCAACCTCACTCCTTCGGAACGCTCTGCTCTCCACTCCCTCCGCACTAATCCTAACCTTATTATTAAACCCGCCGATAAGGGGGGTGCTGTTGTAGTCTGGCGTACTGACCTCTACCTTGCCGAGGCACAGCGACAACTCGCAGATACCTCCCCTTATTTACCCCTCGATCGTGACCCCACTAAGGAGCACCAGGCCATTGTCTCCCACACCATCACCGACTTTATCCGCTCAGGGGATCTCCCATCCACTGCTACCAAACTTATAGTTCCCACACCCCGCACTTCCCGTTTCTACCTCCTACCCAAGATCCACAAACCTGCCTGTCCTGGCCGACCTATTGTCTCAGTTTGCTCCTGCCCCACCGAACTCGTTTCTGCATACCTCGACACTGTTTTATCACCCCTTGTTCAATTCCTTCCGACCTATGTTCATGACACTTCTCACGCTCTTAAACTTTTCGATGATTTTAAGTTCCCTGGCCCCCACCGCTTTATTTTCAACATGGATGTCCAGTCCTTATATACTTCCATCTCCCATCAGGAAGGTCTCAAAGCTCTACGCTTCTTTTTGGATTCCAGACCTAATCAGTTCCCCTCTACCACCACTCTGCTCCGTCTAGCGGAATTAGTCCTTAGTCTTAATAATTTCTCCTTTGGCTCCTCCCACTTCCTCCAAACTAAAGGTGTAGCTATGGGCACCCGTATGGGTCCTAGCTATGCCTGCCTTTTTGTTGGGTTTGTGGAACAATCTATGTTCCGTGCCTATTCTGGTATCTGTCCCCCACTTTTCCTTCACTACATCGACGACTGCATTGGCGCTGCTTCCTGCACGCATGCAGAACTCGTTGACTTTATTAACTTTGCCTCCAACTTTCACCCTGCCCTCAAGTTTACCTGGTCCATTTCCGACACCTCCCTCCCCTTTCTAGATCTTTCTGTCTCTGTCTCTGGAGACAGCTTATCCACTGATGTCTACTATAAGCCTACTGAGTCTCACAGCTATCTGGACTATTCCTCTTCTCACCCTATCTCTTGCAAAAACGCCATCCCCTTCTCGCAATTCCTCCGTCTCCGCCGCATCTGCTCTCAGGATGAGGCTTTTCATTCTAGGACAAGGGAGATGTCTTCCTTTTTTAAAGAAAGGGGCTTCCCTTCCTCCACTATCAACTCTGCTCTTAAACGTATCTCCCCCATTTCACGTACATCTGCTCTCACTCCATCCTCCCACCACCCCACTAGGAATAGGGTTCCCCTGGTTCTCACTTACCACCCCACCAGCCTCCGGGTCCAACATATTATTCTCCGTAACTTCCGCCACCTCCAACGGGATCCCACCACTAAGCACATCTTTCCCTCCCCCCCTCTCTCTGCATTCCGCAGGGATCGCTCCCTACACAACTCCCTTGTCCATTCGTCCCCCCCCATCCCTCCCCACTGATCTCCCTCCTGGCACTTATCCGTGCAAGCGGAACAAGTGCTACACATGCCCTTACACTTCCTCCCTTACCACCATTCAGGGCCCCAAACAGTCCTTCCAGGTGAGGCAGCACTTCACCTGTGAGTCGACTGGGGTGATATACTGCGTCTGGTGCTCCCGATGTGGCCTTTTATATATTGGCGAGACCCGACGCAGACTGGGAGACCGCTTTGCTGAACATCTACGCTCTGTCCGTCAGAGAAAGCAGGATCTCCCAGTGGCCACACATTTTAATTCCACATCCCATTCCCATTCTGACATGTCTATCCACGGCCTCCTCTACTGTAAAGATGAAGCCACACTCAGGTTGGAGGAACAACACCTTATATTCCGTCTGGGTAGCCTCCAACCTGATGGCATGAACATTGACTTCTCTAACTTCCTCTAAGGCCCCACCTCCCCCTCATACCCCATCTGTTACTCATTTTTATGCACACATTCTTTCTCTCGCTCTCCTTTTTCTCCCTCTGAATATACCTCTTGCCCATCCTCTGGGTCACCCCCCCCCCGTCTTTCTTCCCGGACCTCCTGTCCCATGATCCTCTCGTATCCCCTTTTGCCTATCACCTGTCCAGCTCTCGGCTCTATCCCTCCCCCTCCTGTCTTCTCCTATCATTTTGGATCTCCCCCTCCAACTTTCAAATCCCTTACTCACTCTTCCTTCAGTTAGTCCTGACGAAGGGTCTCGGCCTGAAACGTCGACTGCACCTCTTCCTACAGATGCTGCTTGGCCTGCTGCGTTCACCAGCAACTTTGATGTATGTTGTTTCCTAATCTATTCAATCATTTCTTGTAACAGAGGTACTCCAGACCCAGCAACATCTTTGTAAACTTTCTCTGTACTCTTTTAAACTTGTTTACATCTTTTCTGTAGGTAGGTGACCAAAACTGCACACAATACTCCGAATTAGGCCTCATCAATGTCTATTACAACTTGAACATAACATCCCATCTCCTGTACTCGATACATTAATCTATGAAGACCAATATGCCAAAAGCTTTCTTTATGACCCTATCTATATGTGAATCCACTATCAATGAATTATGGACCTGTATTACCACATCCCTTCCTCTACCACACTCTTCAGTGCCCTACCATTCACTGTGTAAGACCTACCCTGGTTGGTCCTACCGAAGTGTAAAACCTCGTGCTTATCTGCATTAAATTCCATCTGCCATTTCTCAGCCCATTTTTCCAGTTGGTGCAAATCCCTTTGCAAGCCATGATAGCCATCCTTACTGAATCCTACACTCCCTATCTTGATGTCAGCTGCAAATTTGCTGAACCAGAAAACTACATTATCATCCAGATCACCGAAAATAATGACAAACAAATTACCCAGTACGGATCCCTGCAGCACACAACTAGTCACAGACCTCCAGTCAGAGAGGCAAGCATCTACTACTTCTAACTGGCTTCCCCCACAAAGCCAACATCTAATCCAATATACTACCTCATCTTGAATGCTGAGTGACTGAAACTTCTTGACCGGCCTCTTATGTGGGATATTGTGAAATTCCTTGCTAAAGTCCATGCAGACAACATCCATTGCCTTGCCTTCATTTACTTTCCTGGTAGCTTCCTCAAATAACTCTAAGATTGCTTAGACATAGCACAAAGCCATGGTAACTATCCTTAATCAGTCCATGCCTATCCAAATACTATCCAGTCCCTTAGAATACCTTCCAATAACTTTCCCACAACTGATGTCAGTCTCACTGGCCTATAATTTCCTGGTTTATGTTTAGAGCCTTTTGCAAACAGCGGAACAGTATTGGCTTTCCTCCAATCACCTGATACCTCTCCTGTCACTAAGGATGATTTCAGTATCTCTGCTAGGGGTCTGACAATTTCTGCACTTACCTCCCGCAAGGGCCCAGGGGAACACCTTGTCACGCCCTGCAGATTGATCCACCCTGATTTGCCTCAGTATAGCAAACACCTCCTTCTCTGTAACCTGTACAAGGTCCACAAAGTTGATGCCACTTTTCCTGACTTGTATAAACTCTGTGCCTGTCTCCTGAGTAAATACAGATGCAAAAAAATTTATTTCAGATCTCCCCCATCTGTCTTGGCTCCACATACAAATTACCATGCTGATCTTCTAAAGGACTAACTTTGTCTCTTGAAATCCTTTTGGTCTTCACATATCTGGAGTTCCTTAGGATTCCCCTTCACCTTGTCTGCTAGAGTAACTATGTGACTTTTTAGCCTTCCTGATTTCTTTCTTAAATATTCTGTTGAATTTCTCCATAAGAACTTCATTCTTTCCTACCTGCCTATACCTGCTATGCTGCTCCTTTTTTCTCTTTTCCAGGGCTTCAAAATCTCTTGAACACCAGTTTCCTATTGTTTTTATCTTTACCTTTGATTCTGACAGGTGCATATAAGCTTGGTACACTCAAAATTTCGCTTTTGAAGATCTCCCAGTTACTAAGTACACCTTTGCCAGAAAACAGTCTCTTCTAATCCACACCTGCCAGATCATTTCTGATACCAACAAAACTGGCATTTCTCCAGTTTAGATTCTCAACCCATGCACCAAAACTTATCATTTTTGGATATTTACTTTGAAACTAATGGCAAAGCGTTCTCCTACACAAACATCTGTCACCTGCCCTGTCTCACTCGCTAATAGCAGATCCAGTGTGCACGCGCCGGTCGGCATGCAGCCTGGTACAGCCATTCCGATCTATTCTTTTACTTTCTTCTTCTTACTTTTTAATTTACGTTATTTTTTGTATTTTTTTCTCATGGTAACACATCGAAGCTGCACCCTCTCTAATATGCTGGTAGAGAGTGTTTTATTTGGGTATTCTTTAGCGCTGGAAATGGTTACATCCCGATACGCGGGACAAAAGCAAGGTCGCATTGTGTATTCCACGGACCAGCAAATACCGGCCGGCTTAGCGAACAGAGCGGTGGACACCCCTACTGAAATCCGGAGGAAAACACACTGAGGGGAATCACAAAGCCGAGGAAAGAGGACCGGATTGAGACAGCAGAAACTTTTGGAGAAGAGGAGTTCGGTGGGTAATACCGTTCCGCCTGACCGGAAGTGCACAGAGAGCGGTAAGCGTGAAGGAGTGGGGTGCTTACTGACCTGGTTAATGGATGGTGCAATCCGGGGTATATTACGATCGAGGAACGTGTTTGCAGACTGGATACCGAACTTTTTATTGTTGGACTTTGGCCACATTCCACCGTGATACAATACTGGGCGGCACGGGAGGTCGTTCCTGCCTGTGGCCATCGAACGTGCAGCTCCTCCCGTGAAGGGTCAGACACCAAGCCAATAGACTGGTCCTGGACGTATTTTCCATCTGGCATAGTTTTGCATTTTGTTGTTTGATTGTTGGGGTTTTTTGCTATATTTATGCTCTATTCTTGGTTGGTGCGGCTGTAACGAAACCAAATTTCCCTTGGGATTAATAAAGTATATCTATCTATCTCATTGGGTCTTCAAATACAGATGAAGGAAACTGTTCTGAACATGTTTGACAAACACTATCCCATCTAATCTTTGTACAGTCTGGGATTTCCAGTCAATATGTGGAAAATTAAAATCACCTACTAGAACAAACTTATGTTTCTCGCAACAGCGTTTGATCTCTTCACAGATATGCTCCTCTAAATGCCTTGGATGGTTGGGTGGTCTGCAATCTAGTCCCATTAACATGGTCATACCTTTCTTATTTCTCAGTTCTTCCCATTGCATCTCACTCATCACGTTTTCTGGTCTGTGCTGACAGGGCACTGCCATGACATTTTCCCATAGGACATTTTACATAGTACTACCACCCCCTTTAACCCCCCTCCCCCCCCCAGCTCTGTCATATCTAAAACAACGGAACTCCGGAATATTGAGCTGCCAGTCCTACTCCTCTTGCAACCAAATCTCACTAATGACTACAGTGTCATAATTATCAATGTTATCTATGCGCTGAGCTCCTCTGTCTTTTCTATGATACTTCTCGCAGTGAAATGTATGCAACTCAGGACACAGGTCGCACCATGCTCAAACTACTGATTCCTAACTTTATCTGAGGTCTCCACAACCTCTCCACTAATTGTTCTGGCACTCTGACTTCCATCCCCCTGCAATTATAATTTGAACTTCACCGTGCAGTATTAGCAAACATTCCCGCTAGGATATTAGACCCCCTCCCCCCAACCCCCCCCCTCCCCCACCATCCAGATCAGGTGCACACCATCCCTTCTATCCCTTCTGTACAGGTCCCACCTCCCCTGGAAGAGAGTCCAATGATCCAAAAATCATATGCCCTCCCTCCCACACCAACTCCTTAGCCATGTGTTAAACTGTATTATCCTCCTTGTACTGGCCTTACTCGCATGTGACACGGGTAGCAATCTTGAGATCACAACCCTGGAGGCCCTACCCTTTGATGTAGCACCTAACTCCCTGACTCCCAATGCACAACCCCTGGCAATCCTCCCTCCCCCTTGAGAATGCTGAGGATTTGATCTGAGACGTCCCCGACCTGGGCACCCAGAGGGCAATATACCATCTGGGAATCTTGCTTTCACTCACAGAACCTCCTGTCTGTTCCCCTACTAGAGCACACCTCTTCTCCCTGCGTCCCTTCTCTCCTGTTTTTTACCACATACAAGCCCAACAAATGGCTTGTTGGTTGTTGTATTTCACTGCCATGTCATTGCTGCAGGAGTTTTCTTTTCTCCAGTGGAAGTTCTTAGTTGGGTATCTGCTGGCTTCAGTTCAGTATCTTTGAAATGCCATTCAAACTCATTTCGTGGAAAGACCGAAACATCTGAGTTAATATCAAATTCAATTTTAATTAGTTTGCCATTCACTTCTGGTGGAAGCCATGTTGCTATCCTCCTGTTAGTTTTCAGAATGAGAATTGGAATCAGGTTGAATATCACTGACATATGTCAGGAAATATATTATTATGTGGCAGATGTACATTGCAATTCATAATAATAAAACTGAATTACTATATATGAAATAAATTAATTAAGCAGTGCAAAACAATAACAAGGCAGTGTTCATTGGTTCAATGTCCATTGAGAAATCTGATGGCAGAGGGGAAGGAGCTGTCCTGAATCACTGAGTGTGTACCTTTAGGCTGCTGTACCTCTTCCTTGATGGTAGTAATGAGAAGAGGGCATGTCCTGGGTAATGGGGTCCTTAATGATAGGTGCCACCAATTTTAAGATGTACTGTCCATGATGGAGCTGACTGAGTTCACAAATTCCTGCAGCTTATTTTGATCCATGTAGTGGCCCACCCCATGCTATATGGCAAAGCAGCCAGTTGGAAGGCTGTCCATGATATATCTGTAGAAATTTGTGAGTGCCTTTGATGGCATACCAGATCTCCTCAAACACTTACTGAAGTATAGGCAATGTTTATAAATCTTTGTAATGGCATCAATATGTAGGGCTCAGAATAGATCACCAGAGATGTTGACACCTAGAAACTTGAAATTGCTTACTCTCTTCACTTCTGATACCTCCATGTGGATGGGTGTGTGTTCTCTCATCTTACCCTTTCTGAAGTCCACAATCAGTTGTTTGATCTTACTGATGCTGAGTGGAAGATTGTTGCTGTGACACCACTCAACTAGCTGATACAACTCATTCCGTGTGGTTTCTCATCACATCTGAAATCCTGCCAACAATAGTTGTGTCATCAGCAAATTTATAGATAGCATTTGAGTTGTGCTGAGCCACTGAATCATGTGTGTAGAGAGAGAATGGAGCAGTGGGCTAAGCACACATCCATAGGTACACCAGTGTTGATTGTTAGCGAGATGGAGATGTTGTTTACGAATCTGTTCATAAAATTACACCACCACCTTGTTGATAATCAACACTGGCACATCTCAAATGCTTAGTCCACTGCTCTACTCTCTCTACAGCTATTGTAAACCTCAAGGCTACCCAGTCCTGTGTTACTCTCATCATTATCAGAATTTTCATTCAACAGCATTCAGATTAGTGCTCTTTTTGAAACTGCAACTTGACTTTTTAATCTTTATTTCTTCCCTGTGCAGCCCAATTAGTTTTGTCTACCCACAATGCTCCTATGTATCCTACATTTTTTTTTTGCAAGTTACACCATTGGTCTGGTGTATGTGAGCCCCTGCTACAATTGAAACACAAATGTTATGCCAGACAGGTTTCTGATTAAATGTTATTTTTTTATATATAAACGCTCACTTCCATTACATCATTAAGCCCATGACTAAATTAAAAATGCTTGAACAAATTCTGCAATTCAGCCACATAAGCTGAAATGGACTCCCCTTCCTTTAAATTCCACTAGTGAAACTTGACCCATTCTGCATTCAACAATGGTTTTGTTTATAAATGATCCTACATTACATTCATGACATCAGCAAAGCTCATATCAGCTGGTTTGGATGGAGCATTTAAATTTCCTGACAAACTGTAAGCTTTTCCATCCATTGCCCTCATCAGCACTGGTACTTGTTTTGCAACAGCTATTTAATTTTCTTCAAAATACTGCTCAATCCATTTACTATACATGATTCAGTTATCTGTTATGAAATCAAATGTGCCTATCCTTCTGATGTAACCAGACATTTCTGCTTTTTTAAAAAAATTATCATCACCTGGTACTCACTCTTTATGAAGCCATTGCCATATCTGTTGCTGGTTAATTTCCCTTGTTTTTTCTCTCTTTGTTTTAAACTTGATTGTCTCTTTTCCTTTCTGAAGAAAAACATGCTGTGCTTCAACAGGTAAGTGGTTGTCTTGGATTTGTTTTAACATTTCTTCCTTGTCACTGTTATGTTTTGTAACTCTAGAAACTAATCAAAAGAAAAGCGCAGGAGCTGGAAAAATTGTCTACATAGTTTTTGTTTTCTTTTAGTATTGCTCACATATGATGGGGTGGTGTAATGAGATATACTACTTGCGTACTTCTTGCACATAATCTATAAATAATTGTTAACAAGGAATGTTTAATCAAGTACATTTACAATATTACTCAATATACACTACAGGTCGGAACTATGGCTGGGAGCCTGTGCAATAGACAAGTTTCACAATCTAATCCAACCAGCACCTCTGGACTTTATTGCATATTATTTAGAAGAAACAAATTAAAGTGTGAAGGAAAAACAGCAAGTCAGTAATTCATAAACACAAGAGCTGGAATTCTTAAGCAACACACATAAAATGCTGGAGGAATTTAGCAAGTCAGCCATAATCTGTGAAGGGGAATAAACTGTCCATGTTTCAGGTCAGGACTGGAAAGGAAGGGGAAGATGCCAGAATAAGAGAGTTGAGGAGGAAGCAGTACAGATGATTGGTGAGACTACGGGAGGAGGAAGGAAGGAGGAGGAGGAGTGGGGGATGAAGTAAGAACCTGGAAGGGTTAGGTAGATGAGGTAAAGGAATCTTATCGAAGAGGACAGTGGGCAGCGAAAGAAAGGGAAGGAGGCCATCAACTCAAGGGAGATAATGGCCAGGTGAGGAGCAGGGGCGAGAGGGTAAGCAGAATGGGGATTGGAAAAAGAGAAGAAGGGAGGAGGGAAAAATTACCATAAGTTAGAGAAATTAATGTTCATATCTTTGGGTTGAAGACAACTTGGACAGAATATGAGATGCTGTTCCTTCAGTCTGAGTTTGTCCGCATACACACAGCTTGATCTAAGGGCAACACACGCAAAATGCTGGAGAATCTCAGCAGGTCAGGTAGCATCCAGGTTTTGGGCTGAGCCCCTTCTTCAGGACTGGAAAACAAGGGGAAAAATGCCAGAATAAAAAGTTGGGGGGGGGGAGGAGGGGAAGGAGGATGGGTAGAAGGGGATAGCTGAAGCCAGGTTGGTAGGAAAGGTAAGAGACCAGAGAGGAAAGAAACAGATAGGAAAGTGCATCTGCTCCATCCACCAAAAGCAGAACTTCTCGGTGTCCTAATATCTTCATTCTTATGCCCATTCCCATTCGACATGTCAGTCCATGGCCTCCTCGAGTGCCAAGCTGAGGCCATCCTCAGGATGCAGGACCAAGACCTTATATTCTGTCTGGGTATCCTCCACCCTGATGGCATGAATGACCATCTCTCCTTCTGGTAAATAAAGTCCCTCCCCCTCCACTCTTCTATTCCCCACCCTAGCCTCTTACCTCTTCTCACCTGCATATCACCTCCTCCTGGGTCCACTCCTCCTTCCCTTTCTCCTACGGTCTACTCTCTTCTCCTATAAGATTCCTTCCTCTCCAGCCCTTTACCTTTCCTATCCACCTGGCTTTACCTAGCACCATCCAGCTCCCCTCCTTCCCAACCCCCACCCACCTTTTTATTGGGGCATCTTCCCCCATCCTAACCAGATCTGAAGAAGGGTCTCAGCCTGAAAAGCCGACTGTTTATTCATTTCCATAGATGCTGCCTGACCTGCTCAATTCCTCTAGCATTTTGAGTCTTGCTCTGGCATTTCAGCATTTAAGTATAGGATTAAAAATGTCTTCCTGCAATTATATCAGACCTTACTGAAACTGTAATCAAGTACACTGTTCAGTTTTGGTCTCCTTGCATGAAAAAAGATGCACTTTATGTAATGGAATTGTAGCAAAGATTCACTAGACTGGTTCAAGCAATGACAGTATTTCCAAATGAGAAGAAATTGAAAAGATTAGATCTATATTCCCTTGGATTTAGTAACAGGTGCAACAGCCAATCAAGTACACGTCAACCCATCTAGTCAACAGGAGGAAGTTTAAATTCCACATTGACAGCACCCATGATCAGGATTGAACAGAGGTCTCTGGCATTTTGAGGCAGTGGCTCAGCAAGTTAGAGACACAAGTGTTGCTTGAACTCTTGAACAGCATACACAAAAAGCTGGAGGAACTCAGCAGTCCAGGAAGCATCCATGTAGGGAAATAAACAGTCAATATTTTGGAACCCCTTCCTTTCTGGTCCTGATTAAGCATCTTGGATTGAAACGTTGATAATTTATTTCCCTCCATAGATGCTACCTGATCTACTGAGTCCTCCAGCATTTTGGGTGTGTGGCTTTACGAGCCGTGCTATCATGTCACCTAAGTGGCTCTTTTAACTGCAGGAACAAATTGCAATGAAACCCATCTAATTCACTACCTCATTAACACAGGAGATGCTGGGTAGGTAAAGCAACCAACACTAAATGCCGGAGGAACTCAGCAGGTCAGGCAGCATCTATGGAAAGGAATAAACAGTCAATGTGTCATCATCTGATGAAGGGTATTTGATGAAGCATCTGATGATGCTGCCTGACCTGCTGAGTTCCTTCAACATTTTGTATGTGTTGCTCTGATTCACTACCTTCTATTGAATAAGATGATAATGAAGTTATTGACAACTCTGAGCAATTGATCTCATTCAGTTAGTCTGAATCTCATCCAAACATGATCCAGAGAAGTTAAATTAAGTTCACATTTAATGTCACAAAATACTGGAGGAACACTTCTTCAAAACTGGAAAGGGATGGGGAAGGTCCCGGAATAAAAAGGTTCAGGGAAGGGAAGGAGGACTAGTTAGAAGCTGATAGGTGAAGCCAGGTGCGTGGGAAAGGTAATGAGCTGGAGAAGAAGGAACTGATAGGAAACGAGGGTGGACCATGTGAGAAGGGAAAAAAGGAGGGGCACCAGGGGGAGATGATAGGTAGGTGAGAAGTAGTAAGAGAGCAGAGTGGGGAATAGAAGACAGATCGTGGCAAAGAGGAGGCCATTAACCAACATGTCAGAGCAGGAATAGGGACAGGAATTAAAGTGGCTGGCCACTGGGAAATTCTGCTTTTGGTAAATAGAGCAGAGAGGCTCAAGAAAGTGGTCCCCCAAGTTATGTCGGGTCTCACCAATTTAGGAGAGGCTGCATCGGGTGCACTGGACACAATAGATGACCACAGCAGATTCAAAGGTGAAGTATTGCCTCGCCTGGAAGGACAGTTTGCATACAGGTAAGTGAGGGGGTAAATGAGCAAGTGTAGTGTTTTTGTTGCTTGCAAGGATATGTGCCAGGAGAGAGTTTAGTGGAGAGGGACAAATGAATCATGGAGGGAGTGATCCCAGTGGACAGAGGTGGGAAGGAAATACAGATTTGCCTCCAGCTTCCACCCGGCCCTTAAGTTCACTTGTTCCATTTCTGACACCTCCCAACCCTTTCTTGGTCTCTTTCTCCATCTCTGGAGTCATACTGTCTACCAACATCTCTTATGAACCTACGGATTCTCAGAGTTATCTTGACTATACCTCTTCTCACCCTGTCTCCTGTAAAAATGCTATTCTGTTTTCTCAGTTCCTTCGTCTCCAGCGTATATTTTCCCAGGATGCAGCTTTCCTGTCCGGGACATCAGAAATGTCCTCCTTCAAAGAACAGGGTTTCCCTTCTTCCATCATTGATGCTGCCCTCACCCACATTCTTCCTGACTTTCCTGGCATCAGTGACCACCTCGTCTTCCCATTGCCTTAAGAGGGATAGAGTTACTCATATTCTGTCTTACTACCCCATGACCCTACACACTAATCACATCATTCTCTGCAACTTTTGCCATCTTCAACAGGATCCTACAGCAAACACATCTTTACCTCCCCTCCCAACTCTCTAGTTTCCACAGGGATCACTCCCTCCATGATTTCCTTGTCCATTCATCCCTCTTGACTAATCTCCCTCTTGGCACTTCTTCTTGCAAGTGACAGAAATGCTACACTTGTCCATTTACCTTACCCCTTACCTCCATTCAAGGACCCCAAAAGCCCTTCCAGGTGATACAACACGTTGTCTGCAAGTCTAATGGGGTTTTCTAATGTATATGGCAGTTCTGATGCAGCCTCCTCTGCATTGGTGAGACCTGACATAAATTTGTTATTACCTTGTCAAGAATCTCTGCTCCATCTGCCCAAAGTAGAATTTCCCAGTGGCCAAACATTTTAACTCCTATCTCCATTTTCATTCTAACATGTCAGTACATGGCCTCCCTTTATACCATGATATTCTGCCTCATATTCTGTCTAGATAGCCTCCAATTGATGGCATGAACATTGATTTCTCTTTTGAGTAAAATAATTTTTTCTTCCCCTTTTGTTTTATTCTATTCTCCACTCTGACCTCAACTGCCTACACCTCCTCCTTCCCTTTATCCTACGGTCCACACTCCTCTCCTATCAGATTCTTTCATTTTCAGTCCTTCACCTGGTTTCCCCTTTCCTTTGCAGTCCTGAAGAAGGGTCTCAGTCCGAAATGTTGACGGTTTTTTCATTTCCATAGATGCTGCCTGACCTGCTGAGTCCCTCCAACATTTTGTGCATGTTGCTTTGACTTTCCAGTATCTGCAGAATCCTTTGTATTTATAGTTAACTATTATTCAACCATCCACATGAATACAGCCAAATGAAACAGCTTTCCTTCGGGGCCAACGTGTAATATGCAGTACCAAGTGTCACACAACACAAGGCATGTGTTGGTTGTGCATCATTTCTGAAAATGACGTAATCTGTGGGGGAGGAGTTTTGTACTGAAAATACCTTTGCACTAGAGCAATTCCATTCTCTTGGCCTCAGAAATCTCAGTCCATTGGAAAGGGTATGAGGAGATTTACCAGGATGCTTCCTGGTTTAGAGAGTATGCATTATGATCAGAGATTAAAGGAGCTAGGGCTTTACTCTTTGGAGAGAAGGAGAATGAGAGGAGACATGATAGAGGTGTACAAGATAATAAGAGGAATAGATAGAGTGGACAGCCAGCACCTCTTCCCCAGGGCACCACTGTTCAGTACAAGAGGACATGGCTTTAAGATAAGGGGTGGGAAGTTCAAGGGGGATATTAGAGGAAGTTTTTTTACTCAGAGAGTGGTTGGTGCATTGAATACACTGCCTGAGTCAGTGGTGGAGGCAGATACACTAGTGAAGTTTAGGAGACTACTAGACAGGCATATGGAGGAATTTAAGGTGGCAGGGATTATATTGGAGGCAGGGTTTGAGGGTCAGCACAACATTGTGGGCCGAAGGGCCTGTACTGTTCTATGTTCTGTGTTCTATGTATGAAACATCCTCATGACTAGAGACTTCCTTGGCTACAGTGGAGAGCCATGATGACTTCTGTGCCTTTCCATGCCCTTCGCTCTCTGCAAAATATTGCAGCACTGCTTACTCGGTTGTTGGATCTTAGGGTTGATCTCATTAGCCCAGTCCGCCGAAACCGGCTTCACTTGCTGGGGAAGGCAGATCCCCATCCCACCAGGACTGGAGGATCCCGGCTACAATCACCTGGTTTAGCACGCCTGTCAAAGTAGTACGGCCACTGTCACATGCGATCAGTTACTTGGAGCCACAGGTAAGAGCTGGGTGGCAGGTGGGGACCAAAGGTGGATGAAGTTCTCATGGGTGGAGCACAACAAGCCTGCCATCAGAGGTGCTAACCCTCCCTGGACACCTCATACACCTCAGAAGGCTCATAGCACACATATAATTACGCTAGCAGGAAAACATACATTTACAAAAACATAATAATAAAGCCCAGGTCCCTGAGTGTCATGCCCTGTGGGTTGATGGAATGCTGTCCTGGAGCCATGTTTCTGTAAGAGCAAGTAGACAGCAATTCCTCATCATGCACCAGTGTAGCCACAGACAAACAAGATCCAGCTGGTCCTCCATTGCACAAACACTGGAGGGCAGCACTGATGGGCGGGGCCAGCCTCCACTGATGGAGAACTTTTGGAAGTAGGATGCCCAAATCCCCTTTACAAACTCACCACACAACATACCTTTCATCCACCTAATGTTTTAGCAACTTCTTTCTATCAACCAGCAAATTTTTGAAGCGTTCATGACCTTTTGCTCCTCATTCCACGATTTATTTTTAACTTATAGTCATTTTCATGCTTTGTAATAAATTACTGTCACAAAGCCACAAATTTCATGACGTACTGTAGGCCAGTGATAATAATCCTAATTCCTTCTCTGATTCTAAATGAACACTTTCGACTTTGTATTTTACTGAATAATTTCTGTCCTCACCTGCAGTCTCCTCAGGAAGGCAAACACCTAGGAGGGCTACTCACAGATGTATTTCTTCAACGCATCATTTTGTCAAGTAAAACTCATATTCACTTTTTAGTACAGTTTACATCAAGTTGATTTAGTGTAAGGACACTGATTTTGTTGTTAAAGTGGCATATTGACCACTTACATATTTTGTAAATACTGTAAATCAGGCAATAATTGATATTAAACATTACTTTGATATAATATATTTCAACAGACCAACAAATAGAGTAGAATTTACATTATCAACAGGAATTCTGCAGATGCTGGAAATTCAAGCAACACACATCAAAGTTGCTGGTGAACGCAGCAGGCCAGGCAGCATCTCTAGGAAGAGGTACAGTTGACGTTTCAGGCTGAGACCCTTCGTCAGGATTAACTGAAGGAAGAGTTAGTAAGATCCCTCCCCCCCCCCAGTTTTCCGCAGGGATTGCTCCCTACGCGACTCCCTTGTCTATTTGTACCCCCCCCCCCCATCCCTTCCCACTGATCTCTCTCCTGGCACTTATCTTTGTATGCGGAACAAGTGCTACACCTGCCCTTACACTTCCTCCCTTACCACCATTCAGGGCCCCAAACAGTCCTTCCAGGTGAGGCGACACTTCACCTGTGAGTCGGCTGGGGTGATATACTGCGTCCGGTGCTCCCGATGTGGCCTTTTATATATTGGCAAGACCTGACGCAGACTGCGAGACCGCTTTGCTGAACACCTACGCTCTGTCTGCCAGAGAAAGCAGGATCTCCCAGTGGCCACACATTTTAATTCCACATCCCATTCCATTCTGACATGTCTATCCACAGCCTCCTCTACTGTAAAGATGAAAACACACTCAGGTTGGAGGAACAACACCTTATATTCCATCTGGGTAGCCTCCAATCTGATGGCATGAACATCGACTTCTCTAACTTCTGCTAATGCCCCACCCCGTACCCCAGCCGTTATTTGTTTTTATACACACTTTCTCACTCTCCTTTTTCTCCCTCTGTCCCTCTGACTATACCCCTTGCCCATCCTCTGGGTTCCCCCCCACCTTGTCTTTCTCCCCGGACCTCCTGCCCCATGATCTTCTCATATCCCCTTTCATATCCCCTTTGCCAATCACCTGTCCTGCTCTTGGCTCCATCCCTCCCCTTCCTGTCTTCTCCTATCATTTTGGATCTCCCCCTCCCACTTTCAAATCTCTTACTAACTCTTCCTTCAGTTAGTCCTGAGGAAGGGTCTTGGCCTGAAACATTGACTGTACCTCTTCCTAGAGATGCTGCCTGGCCTGCTGCGTTCACCAGAATTTACTTTATGTTACTCTTCAATTTCCAGTATATGTATGAAGAACTATGGTCAGATCCCTGAGACACAGAATTTCTTTAGTCTTTCTAACCAGCTGATTTAAATAAAGAATCCGAATCAGTTTCATTATTGCTGAGGTATGTTGTGGAATTTGCTGATTTGTTGTTTCACAGCAGCAGTATAGTGCAAATCATTTAAAAATCACCATAAGTCATCAAAATAAACAAACAACTGACTAAATAAATATGAATGAGAGGATAGATAGAGAAAAATAGGAACAATGAGGTAGTGTTCATTCAGAAATGTTTATGGCAGAAGGGTAGAAGTTGCCCCTAAAATGTTGAGCGTGGGTCTTCAGGTTCCTGTGCCTCCTCTCTGATTGTAGTAATGAGAAGAGAGAGTGTTCTTGATCATCAGGGTCCTTAATGCTGGTGTGATGGATATTCAACATCCAGGCCAGGGGACCTTTCTTTTTTGCTAATCTCAGATTTCTAAACACAGAAATTGCTAATTCTAAGGATAAAAAAGTTATTTTAAAATTCCAACCAGTGCTCTTTGTTCAACTTCTTGTTGTAAACGGGAGCCAGTCTTCAGTTCTCAATGTAAATGTCATGCAGTAATCAGTATGAAGTTGAAATGACAGCTTTGCAAACAAACCACACTGTCTATAGAGCCAGAAACTTACAGGTCCACAGTTCCAGGGCTGAAGAGATACAGTTTACCACAATGAGTATGTTAATTATTTCAACACTAGTAAGTTTTTTAGTCCCAGAAAGGTTGCAGACCAGATTGGTATTATCATTTAGCACATGAAATAGTTGTATTAATAGATGGAATTTTTGTGCACTCAGAGGATCAGCATTCATACCATTAATTGTGGCAACTGAACCTTTCTTGATTAGCTTCCCATGCAGGACTTTGTCAGGGCATTGCTTAAGTCCATGTAGATAATGTCCACTGCTTTTCCTTCATTAACTTTCCTGGTAGACTCCTCAAAAAAAAATTTGTAGGATTTGTTAGATATGATCTATCCTGCACGAAGCCGGGTTGACTATCCCTAATATCCCTGTCAATTGAAATACAATATGCTGTCTCTTAGAATGCTTTCCAATTATTTACTCACAACTGACATCAGGCTCACCAGCCTTTAAGTTCCCTACTTATTCTTAGAACCTTTCTGGAACAACAGAACATAACATGGGGCAGCACGGTGGTTAGCACAATGTTTTACAGTACCAATTCCCACTCCTGTCTGTGAGGAAATTGTACATTGCCCTGTGATCATATAGGTTTCCTCTGGGTGCTCCAGGTTTCTCCAATGGTCCAAAGATGTACTGGTTGGTAGTTTAACTGGTCATTGTTAATTGTCCTGTGATTAGGCCAGGATTAAATCAGGGGATTGTTGGGTGGCGTGGCAGGAAGGGCTGGAAGGGACAGTTCCGTGCTGCTGTATTTCAATAAATTAATAAAGGAACAACATTAGCTATCCTCTAGTATTCCAGCACTTTGTCCATGGCGAAGGATGTTTTAAATACCTCTGTCAGGGCACCAGCAATTTCTGCACTAGCCTTCCAAAGGGTCCAAGGGGATATCTTTTCAGGCCCTGGGAAATTTTTCCATCCCAACTTTCTGCAAGAGAGCAAACACTTCCTCTTTTTGGTCCTTTATGGGTTCCAAATACCCAGGAGTGCTAATTTTGACACTAAATCTTTTAAAAATTCTTTTTAAAACTTGCAGGATGTAAGACTGAAGAGTAATAATTTGAGTGTAATCAACTCTTTCAAAAGAATAGAATTGATTAAGAGATATCAAGATTGATTTTAGCAGTCGATATTTGGAGAGGTAAGGAGTTCTCATTAGCACAGAAGAGACAATCAAGTGAGGTGCCTGTGAACATAGACTACTGTAATTTGGATATAAATAGAAGAAATAGCTTATTAAAATAATGGATTAAAATTACTCATTGAAAGAACAATTGACTTCACAACCTGCATTTAATCCATATTAACTTTTAACCACATTTCCAGACTGCAATTTTAAACATAAAGTTATTTTTCATCAACTTAATACTAACACTTACACTCAGTGGCCACTTTATTAGGTACACCTGCTTGTAATGACAAATATCTAATCAGCCAGTCATGTAGCAGCAACTCAATGCATGAAAGCATACAGACATGGTCATGAGGTTCATTTGTGGTTCAGACCAAGCATTAGGATGGGGAAGAAATGTGATCTAAGTGACTTTGACTGTGGAGTGATTGTTGGTGCCAGATGGGGTGGTTTGGTTATCTCAAAACCTGCTGATCTGGGAATTTCATGCACAGCAGTCTCTAGAGTTTATAGAGAATGGTGTGAAAAACAAAAAGAAAGCATCCAGTGAATGGCAGTTCTGTGGGCAGAAATGCCTTGTTAGTGAGAGAGTTCACAAGAGAATGGGCAGGCTGATTCAAGCTCCACCACGTTCCCAGAGACCGGCGGCCTGCTACCGTGCCAGAGCTCTTGGAGGCACGCCCCATTCTGACCAGCACCTCTGGAGCAGATGACCACACAGAAGTGACGGCGGAGACCTCAAGGTGCCCCAGATGCTTCCCCGGAGCGACCACCGTAAAGCCCCGTTGGTGGACATCCACAGCTACCGGAAGTGAGGCCTCCTCTGCTGACCTCGGAAATTGAGCACGAGGCTCGGCTGGAGTGGAAGCCTCCGCAACCGTGACTCAGTTTACGGACTTGTTTCAGCCAGGAGCCCGGCCATCCGGAATTAAGTGTCGGCTTCGGGGCCCGACCCAATCGACAGCCCAGGCCTCCGGCAGCTGGAAGTGGCAGTGGTGCCTCCCCTGTTACTCGGCCCGACCTGAAGTGCATGACGACGCGACCGGCCGATTGATTCCCGCGGAACGCGTCCACCAACATCAAAGAGCTGACAACAACACACTGCATCGATGGAAACCTGGAAGGATATACTATTTACTGAGGAAGCTTGGGAAAAGAGCTGGGCTGCTGGTCTGATTGAAGCTGCGAGGCTTTGGGATCCCTGTGCCCACCACCCTAGTAGCTAATGTGCAAGCCATAGAGAACAAGGTGGAGGATCTTAAAATTAATTACAATCTCTCTGGCCCTACATTCCTCCTTAGAACATCTGGAGAATAAAGACACATATGTAAGGCTCCTTTTCATTGACTACAGCTTTGTCTTTAATAACATCATTCCAAATAAACTGATTCCTAAGCTCCGGAACCTGGGCCTTAGCACTCAGATCTGCAGCTGGATCTTCACTTTACTCACAGACAGGACCCAGGCTGTAAAAATAGGGGACAAGCTCTCCTCTACAATCAGTCTGAGCACCGGTGCCCCACAAGGTTGTGTACTCAGCCCCCTGCTGTACTCACTGTACACCCATGATTGGAAACTTGGCTGCAAATCGAACTCAATATACAAGTTTGCTGATGACACCACAATTGTAGGCTGTATCTCGGGTAATGATGAGTTTGAGTACAGAGAGGAAATTAAGAACCTGGTGGCATGGTGCAAAGACGATAACCTATCCCTCAACGTCAGCAAGACGAAGGAATTGGTTGTTGACTTCAGAAGGAGTAGTGGATTGCACAACCCAATTTACATCGGTGGTGCGCAAGTGGAACAGGTCAAAAGCTTTAAGTTCCTCCGGATCAATATCACAAATGACCTGACAATATCACAAATGACCTGACTTGGTCCAAACAAGCAGAGTCCACTGCCAAGAAGGCCCACCAGCACCCTTACTTCCTGAGAAAACTAAAGAAATTTGGCCTGTCCCCTAAAACCCTCATTAACTTTATAGATGCACCATAGAAAGCATTCTTCTAGGGTGCATCACAACCTGGTATGGTTCTGTCCAAGACCGGAAGAAGCTGCAGCACATCACACAAACCAATCTTCCGTCCTTGGACTCACTTTACACCGCACGCTGTCGGAGCAATGTTGCCAGGACAATCAAGGACACGACCCACCCAACACACTTTTCGAACCCTCTTCCCTCTGGGAGAAGGCTCAGGAGCTGGAAGACTCGTATGGCCAGATTTGGGAATAGCTTCTTTCCAACTGTGATAAGACTGCTGAACAGATCCTGACCTGGATCTGGGCCGTACCCTCCAAATATCCGGACATGCCTCTTGATTTTTTTTTGCACTACCTTACTTTCCCTTTTCTATTTTCTATTTATGATTTACAATTAAAATTTTTAATATTTACTATTGATTTGTAATCCAGGGAGCACAAAGCGCAGAATCAAATATTGCTGTGATGATTGTATGCTCTAGTATCAATTGTTTGGCAACAATAAAGAAGGCATCAATAACTCAGAATAACCATTTGTTACAACAGTAATGGGCAGAAGAGCATCTCTGAATGCAAATCAAGTTGAAACTTGAAGTGGATGCTCTACTGCAGCAGAAGACCACAAACTCTGACCACTTTATTAGGCATAGGAGGTATCTAATAAAGTGGCTACAAGTGTAGTTGCTGTTCTGAAGATATCAATCAAACTTAAAAATCCCACCTACACAAAGGGCTTCTGTATTTTCTTCCCTATTTTTTACTCACAGCACATCATTCAAAATAAAATTAATCACCTGTCACCTCAGTACCGGAAACTAAGATTTCTCTTTATATTTTATAAGCTGAGGCAATATTACGTGAAAAGATACAGTCTATGTAAAAGTTGAGGTTTGATTTAATTTTTCTTTCATTATATTTATGAAAGGAGGAAAGATAGACTATATCTATATTCTTCAAACAGTTATTGCATCAAGAACAACTTCTACAACAGCCTAGGAGTAAAATTATTTAGCTGACGAATATGCAGCAGAGAAAAAGTTTATTAGATTCAACTAGCTTCATTTTATTTTGAGTGTTCTCCACACGAACCTCCCCCTCAGGGTGCAGTCCTCAAAGTTCAACAATGAACTCAACAATTTCAGATAACTAGTATTTGTAGTTTGTATCAAGACTGGCTAGTTCTGATTAAAGTTCTTTCACCAATACAGCTGTCTGATTTCTTTCCCCTCAATCTACTGACACTGCTTCACCTAAAGATAAAGATTAAGGAGTAGCTTTATTTGTCATATGTACACAGAAACAGAGTGAAATGTGGTGTTTGCTTCAATGATCAACATAGTCCAAAGATGTGCAGGGGCAACTTTCATGTGTTGCCATGCTTCTAGCACTAACAGAGTATGGCTGCAGTTTACTAACCCTTTTCTAAACCGTACACCGTTGGAATGTGTAATGAAGTTGGAGGACCCGGAGGAAACACACGTAGCCACAGAGAGAATGTACATACAAATGGTGGGAATTGAACCTGGGTTGCTGGTACAGTAATAGCATTATGCTAACCACTCCAGTCATATTTTTCTCAATGAAATAAAAGTGGCCTTGGTAAGTTGACACAGTGCATCATAGAGGTAGCACTTACAGCCTGTTGAAAATACAGATTTAGCAGCACCTTATAGACAGACCATAAAGACCATTAGACACAGGAGCAAAATTAAGCCTTTTGGCCTAACAATCTGCTCCACTACATTATCCTTCTCAACCTCATTCTCCTGTTTTTTCCCTGTAACCTTCACCACTGACAAATCAAGAATCTATCATACTCAATGACTTGGCCTCCACAGCCATCCAATGCAATGAATTCCACAGATTTATCTCCCTCTGACTAAAGGAATTCTTCCTCAGTTCTGTTATAAATGGACATCCCTCAATTCTGAGGCTGTGCCCTTTGGTCTAGACTAACCTACTATAGGAAATATCCACTCCACATCCACCTTATCCAGACTTTTCAATATTCAATAGGTTTCTGTCACTGGGTTCGGATCTGGCCCAAGTGCGGAGCGAGAGATACTGAAGTGGGTCGATAGTTCACAGACTTCAATGCGAACAGTGTTAAAGGGAAAGAAAACAATAAACGCTAGGCCAAACAGGGCCGCTAACGAAAACTCTCAAATGGAAAAACAAAGCCTATGCTGCAGTTGAGAAGAACAACTAAATATTAAACGAATACCACTAGTCTTCAGAGTCCTGACGAAGGGTCTCAGCCTGAAACGTCGACTGCGCCTCTTCCTATAGATGCTGCCTGGCCTGCTGCGTTCACCAGCAACTTTGATGTGTGTTGCTTGAATTTCCAGCATCTGCAGAATTCCCGTTGTTTGAGTCTTCAGAGTCAGTTGACTCGACAGTCCAATTTCTCAGCCGAGGCCGAATGCGAACAGGCAGCGAAGCGTTGCTGTGCCCAAGTCTCAACAAATACTACGACAGAATGAATGGAGTTAAATGCTATCACAATGGAATAATAATTAGCTGACACGTGCATTTATAATAATTAATGAAATAATAATTAGCTGACGAGCGCAAATGCTGAATCTGCTGCATTGCCGAATCCCTGGTTGTGATAGGTTTCAATGAGATCTCCCCTCATTCTTCTAAGCTACAGGCAGTACAGGCCCAAAGCCATTAAATGCTGCTTATACATTAGTCCTTTCATTCACAAAATCTTTCTCATAAACCTCCTCTAGACCCTCTCCAATGCCAGCACATCTTTTTTTAGATAAGGGGCCCAAAACCACTCACAATACTCCAACTGTGATCTGACTAATGTCTTATAAAGCCTTAGCATTACATCCTTGCATTTTCCTTCCTTGCCACCATCTCAACCTGTAAGCTAACTTTCAGGAAATGCTGTACAGGTTCTCCCAAGTACCTTTGCACCTCTCATTTTCAAAATTTCTCCCCATTTAGAAAATAGTCCATGCCTTTATTCCTTCTACCTAAGTGCAGGTCGATAAACTTCCCTGCACTATATTCCATCTACCATTTCTCTGCCCGTTCCCCTAAATCTACGTCATTGTGTAGACTCTGTTTCCTCAGCACTACTCGTTCCTCCACCTACCTTCTTACCTTAGCATCGTCAGCAAACGTGGCCACAAAGCCATCAGTTCATCACCCAAATTGTTGGTGTATAATGTGAAAAGTAGAGGTCAAAATACCAGTCTCCATGGAACATCACTAGTCACAAACTTTATTCCCACTCTTTGCCTCTTGCCAGTTGGCCAGTATTCTATCCAAGCTAGTATCTTTCCATAGGTTCTTATCTTATTAAGCAGCCTCTTGTGTGCACCTTGTCAAAGGCCTTCTGAAAATCTGAGTAAACTACTTCAACTGAATCTCCTTTGACTATCTTGTCTGTTATTTCCTCAAAGATTTCCAACAAATTTGTCAGGAAAGATTTTCCCTCAAGGAAATCATGCTGATTTGGCCTACTTTATCATGTGCCTCCAAGTACACTGAAGCCTCATCCTTAATAATGGACTTTAATTCTTCCCAACCACTGGAGTCAAGTTAACTGGCCGATAATTTCCTATCTTCTGCCTCCCTCCCTTCTTAAAGAATGAAGTGGCATCTGCAATTTTCCAGTCCTCCAGAACCATTCCAGAATTTAATGATTATTGAAAGCTCATTACTAATGCCTCCACAATCTCTTCAACTACATCTTTCAGAACACTGGGGTTTAGTCCCGCTGACTTATCTACCTTCAAAACTTTCAGCTTTCCAGGCACCTTCTCTTTAGTTAAGCATCTACACTTATTTCTGCCCCAACATCCTCAAATTTCTGGCATACTGCTCGTGTCCTCCACTGTGAAGGCTGGCACAAACTCCTTACTAAGTTTGTTTCCATTTCTTCGCCTTCCACTACCTCTCCAGCGTAATTTTCTAGTGATCCGATATCCACACTCATCTCTCTTTAACTCTATAAATTTGAAAAATCTTTTGGTATCCTCTTTTATATTACTGGCTGGCTTACCTTCATTGGGCATGGTAGTGCAGTGGTTAGCAAAACACTTTACAGTACAGTTGACCAGGAATCAATTCCTGGGCCCTCCTGCAAGGAGCTTGTACATTCTCAGCATGACTATGTAGGTGTACTCCAGGTGCTCTAGTTTCTTCCCACAGTTGAAAGACCAATCAGTTGGTAGGTTAACTGGTCATAGTAAATTGTCCTGAGATTAGGCTTGGATTAAAATTGGAGGTTGCTGAGCAATGTGGCTTGAAGAGCTGGAAGGGCATATTCCATGCTGCATTTCAATAGAAAAATAAAAATCATCTTTTCTTTCCTATAGGTTTTTTATAGTTTCTAGTTACGAGCAATATAGTTCCTTATGTTAGTTTCTAAAAGCTTCCCAATCCTGTAGCTTTCCACTAAATTTTTCTATATTCTATGCCCCCTCTTTTGCTGACAGTGGCAGGAACTGAACGGGGATTGCTGGTGCTGCTATACTATTGTGTAGCCCTTTACTGATAATTTCCAATATTCTATTTTCTAGAATTAACAGTACGTTGCATGTAATAAATCATGCTGGGTTTTTTTTTAAATAAACATTCCAATTTTATCTACCTGTTCTTCTGTTTATGTCTGCTTCAGGAAGGTCAACTATAATTAACAAGCCTTCACTACCACAAATATTACTTCCATTCTTTCGGTTCTGCACTTTATCACATATCATTATTGTCTGCACTCTTCTTCCTTCTCTGAAATTTAAAAATCGTTTCATTTCTAACTTTTTCTTAACTGCTGGGATGGAATAGTGATAAAACAATAGTGCCTTTGTTTCACTGCTCCAGTGATCTCTTTTCAATCCTGAGCTCCAGATCTATCTACGTAGGATTTTCACATTCTCCCGTTGCCTATGGGTGTTCCTCCCAGGTGCTCCATTTTTGTCCCAGCAGCACAAACAAGTGCCGTTGGTAGGTTGCTGATTTACCCTTGTATAGGTTGAAGATTTGGAGTGGAATTGATGGGTCTGGCACAGAGAATGAGTTGCAAGGAAATAAGTGAGTATAAGATCATAAGACTGTTAGACAAAGAAGCAGAATTAGGACATTCGGTCCATCGAATCTGTTCTGCTATTCTTTCATGGCTAATTTGAACCAAATGGGATCACTTGACTCAACTTCACTTGCCCCATCATTGAAATGTTCCCACAACTAACGGACTCACTTTTAAGGGCTCTTCATCTCATGTTCTTGATATTTATTCCTTATTTAAATTATTGTTTATTCTTTTTGTACTTGCATGGTTTGTTATCTTCTGCACTCTGGTTGGGTGGTCATTCATTGATTCTGTTATGGTTATTATTCTATAGATTTATCAAGTATGCTCACAAGAAAATGAAGCTCAGGGTTGTATATGGTGACATATCTACTTTGATAATAAAGTTTCTTTGAACTTGAAATTTAAACTTTATTTTTACTTTGAACCACATTCTCCCGCCTTCTGTTTGTAACCTTAAATGCCTTTAGTAATCAAGAACCTGTCAATCTCTGTTTAAATATATTTCAACTTGAACTGCACATTCAATGAATTCTACAGATTCACCTCTTCTGTTTAAAGGGAATTCATCTCTTTTTGTTTTAATAAAAGAGTTGCCCTTCGACTCTGAGGCTGTGCCCTTTGGTCCTAATGGGATTGATCTTATTGCTCTGAGACGTGACAAATAGTCCCAAATGAAAGAAGGGCATGTCAAATGTGGAAGTGTGATATCTTTAACATTACAAGCTGAAGTTCAAGTTTAATTTTCATTCAACCTTACATGAATGCCCATGAATACAGTCAAATGAAGCAGCATTACTCCTCGCCAAGTTGCAAAACACAGTACAAACTTTCACACACAGCACAAGACACACATCGACTCAAAGAAGAACAGCACAGAAGCAGGCCCTTTGGCCCATCTAGTCTATGCTGAAAATATTTAAACTGTCTACTCCCATCAATCTGTACCGGAACCATAGCCCTCCATATTCTGACTATCCATGCACTTATAAACTTCCCTTAAAGGTTGAAATGCAGCAAAGTATGTACCACGTGTGCTGGCAGCTCCATCCACACTCTCACAACCCTCTGAGTGAAGTTCCCCCTCATGTTCCCCTTAAACTTCTCACCTTACACCTTTAACCCATGACCTCTAGTTGTAGTCCCACCCAACCTCAGTGGAAAAAGCCAGCTTGCATTTACCCTAGCTATATCCCTCAATTTTGTATACCTCAATCACATCTCCTCTCATCCTTCTATGTTCTAAAGAACAGAGTTCTAACTTAGTCCTTATAACTCAGGTCCTCCAGACCCCGTAATATTGTTGTAAATTTTCTCCGTACTCTTTCAAACTTGCTACGTTTTTCCTGTAGGTAGATGACCAAAACTGCACACAATACTCCAAATTAGGCCTCACCATCATCTTATACAACTTAAAAATAATATACCATTTCCTGTACTCAGTACATTGATTTATGAAGGCAAATGTACAAAACTCTTTTACAATCCCATCTACGTGTGACAGCACTTTCAATTAATTATGGACCTGATCCTAAGTGCCGTTGTTCTACCACGTCCTTACTGCCCTACTGTTCACTGTGCAAGATCTACCCTGGTTGGTCCTGCCAAAGTGAGGAACCTCACACTTGTCTGCATTAAATTCCTTTCTTTCTTTTTCAATCTTTTTATTATGTTTCAAAATTAAACATAACAATAATAGTAATGATACATAGAGATCGGGATTACAATAATACCAGTTAACATGTACAAGCACAAATTCTAAGTAGCAAATATAGTTTAGTCTCCCAATCTCATAGTAATTGACCGTGAAAAAGCTATTAATAAAGAGAGAAAAAGAAAACCCCCAAACTAAAAAGAAACTAAACTAAAAAAAAAGCTAGGGCTGTCATATTACTTTGGCTAAAATTATTTGTCGTTAACTCCGCTCCTCTATACATTAAAAAAAATCATTACAAAGGATTCAGAAAGGGTCAGCTTACGTCATATGAAAATATTGAATAAATGGCCTCCAAGTTTCTCCAAATTTAACTGAAGGATCCATAGCACCACTCCTAATTTTTTCCAAGTTTAGGCATGCTGTTGTTTGGGGAAACCATTGAAATGTAGTGGGGGAATTAGAATCTTTCCATTTAAATAAAATGGATCTTCTGGCTATTACTGTAACAAATGCAATTAGACAACAAGCTGAATTGGATAAACGACTAGAGTCTGTCACTGGTAGTCCAAAAATTGCGGTAATGGATGAGGTTGTAAATCAATACGCAGAACTGCTGAAAAAAAAAATCAAGAATATCTTTGCAATATTTTTCTAAAAGAGGACAAGACCAGAACATATATGTCAAAGAAGCTACCTCAGAATTACATCTATCACAATTAGGATTTATATGGCAATAAAAATGAACTAGCTTATCCTTGGGCATATGACCCCTGTGGACCACCTTAAACTGTATCAAAGTGTGCCTGGCACACATTGAAGTAGTATTGACTAATTGAAGAATTTTTCCCATTTCTCTGTAGATAAAGATATTTGAAGTTCTCTTTCCCACTCACACTTAATTTTATCAGATGTACCTAGACGTATTTTCATAATCAAATAATAAATTCCTATTAAGCTCTTCTGAAAGGGGTTTAAACTTAAATTTTTTCTGTAACTTCAATTTGATGTGATATTGGAAAGGTAGATAAAGTAGTGTTCAAAAAGTTTCTGATCTGTAAATATCCGAAAAAGTGTAATCTAGGCAATTTATATTTATTAGACAATTGTTCAAAAGACATAAAACAGTCATCCACGAATAAATCACAAAAACATGTTACAGTATTCCCTGTTTTCCATAGAAATAAAGCTGGGTCAATTCTAGATGGTTGAAAGAAAAAAAAGATATAATAGAACTTGACAGGATAAATTTGTTCAATCCAAAGAATTTACGAAATTGAAACCATATTTGTATTGCACGTTTAACTATTGGATTTATCATTTGTTTATTTAATTTAGGAAGTGCAAAGGGAAGTGCAGCTCCTAGACTAGAAACTAACGAAAAACCCTGTACAGACTCCTGCTCGAGGTTCATCCATTGTGGACTTTGAGTTTCATCTAATTCTTATGGCCAAAATGTTAAATATGGAATGTTAATTGCCCAGTAGTAAAATCTAAGATTCGGCAAAGCCAAACCACCTTTTTTTGATTTCTGTAAATATTTCTTACTTAACCTGGGATTTCTATTCTGCCACTTATATGAAGAAATTTTAGAATCAATAATATCATAAAAAGATTTAGGGATAAAAATTGATACTGCCTGAAATAGATACAAAATTTAGGTAAAATAATCTTAATAGTATTAATTCAACCAATCAAAGATAAAGACAAAGGGGACCATTCAGCAAACAGTTGTTTAACATGGTCGATTAAAGGTAAAAAATTAATTTTGAATAGATCCTTGTGCTTCTTAGTAATTTTAACACTCAAATAAGTAAAATAATCAGTAAACTAATCTAAATTGGAAGCACACTCTTATTAAGATGCAATTTATAACCAGGGAAACTACTAAACCGAGCAAATAATGTTATTACTGCAGGGATGAATTTCTCTGGGTTAGAGATATATAGTAACAGGTCATCTGCATATAATGATACTTTATGCGTCCCATTCCCACGATACACGAGTCATGAATAGCAATTGCCAAAGGCTCCAGGGAAATATAAGGGACTTAAAGGACAGCCCTGTCTAGTACCGCGAACAAGCCGAAAAGACGGGAATCTCTGATTATTGGTAAATACAGCAGCCAGAGGTGTAAAAATATATCAATTGAATCCAGGATATAAATTTTGAACTGTAATTAAATTTCTCAAGTATATCAAATAAATATTCCCATTCAAGTCTGTCAAATGCCTTCTCAGCATCAAGTGAAATAACACATTCTGGGATTTTAACTGAAGTAGTGTATACAATGTTCAATAGCCTCCTAACTTTAAAATGTGAGTAACGATTTTTAATAAATCCTGTCTGATCTTCGGAGACAATTTGTGGTAGTACCTTCTCTATTCTAATTGCTAATATTTTGGAAAAGATTTTAGAATCCACATTCAACAAAGATATAGGACTATATGATGCACATTCAGTGGAATCTTTATCTTTTTTAGGAATTAATGAGATAGATGCTTCATAAAAGGATTGGGGTAATTTACCTACAGATAAGGCATCTTTAAAAATTCTCTGGCAACTCTCTTGTCGCTAATACCTTTTTAAATATCTCTGCTAGCACCCTGGCATTTTCTGCTCTTGCCTTCCCTGGAGTCTGAGGGAAAACCTTGTCAGGCCCTGGAGATGTATCCACCCTGATCTGCCTCAAGGTAGCAAAAATCTCCTCCTCTGTGATCTGTACAAGGTCCATAAACTTGATGCCACTTTGCCTCACTTCTATGAACTCTGAATCTATCTCTTGAGTAAATACAGATGGAAAGGATTCATTTAAGATCTCTCCCATCTGTTTTGGCTCTGCATATGGATTACCATTCTGGTCTTCCAGAGGACCGATTTTGTCCCTTGCAATCCTTTTGCTCTTAACATATCTGCAGAATCCCTTAGGATTCTCCTTCACCCTGTCTGCTAAAGCAACTTCATGCCTTCTTTTAGCCTTCCTAATTTCTTTCTTAAGTGTTCTCTTGCATTTCTTGGAGCACATAAAATATAGCAAGCACATATACAAAAGCAATTTCATGTAAGCTGTCAGTAAGAAGGTGGGAGGAGAGAGAGAGCAGCGCACCGTGTGCGCAGCCTTCCAGTGAAAATGATATCGTCTCCGTTAAATAGGGGCCGTGGACAATTCTGATTTGATGGAGACAGACTTGAAAGCACAGACGAACATCTGGAGAAATTTCTGAAACACCAGTTCGCGGCTGTTGTTCCTGCACAATTGAGAAATCTTTCGGAGGGAAGGCTTCAAAATCCCCGGCTTTGCCTGCTGCTGGCGACCGAGATTGAGGTCGAATTGTTCGGCTAGAGATGGCGCTCGGTACTCGGTGTCGGAGGCTGTTCGGAGGCTTGAAGTTTTTAGACGACTCAGAGTCGGACTGTGGTCGGGCATGGCAGGGAGAGTTTTCTTCCTTCTCCCATCTGCGTGAGATGTGGGACATTTGAGAGACTTTGAATATTTTACTGTGCTCATTGACTGTTCTTCATCAAGTTATGGTATTGTTGCACTGTTGTAACTGTATGCTATAATTATGTGGTTTTGTTAGTTTTTTCAGTCTTGGTCTGTCCTGTGTTTTGTGATATCACACCAGAGGAAATATTATATCATTTCTTAATGCACGCATTACTAAATGACAATAAAAGAGGACTGTATGTCTTCATAATCTAAAAAAAAGTTTCAGCAGTCTGCAGTCAACCTCAATTCAGCTTGTCCTCTGACAAGTGAGCACTGGGGGCACTACCGATTGTAGTTTGGACATCATGCCACACCAGCTCCAGTGAAGTGCACTGACGGCGACACCTCTCTCCTGTGCGGCTATAAACAGGCAAAACCGTGGCTTAAAGCAGAGTCCTCTGTATGACTGAGACCATGCAACTCCCCAGCCCTCCGCCAATGAATCAGTGAATCAGGCTTGCAGCATTCCACATTTACAATGTCCAACAGGGCATCACAAGAAAAGGGACTAAGATGATCGCTCACTGTTAAGACTGCATACTGCCTTTGCATGAGGAATAGCTGTTGCTATCCTCTGACCTTATTTCATAATCCAGTGCAGATCAACTGGTGGGGCTATTTACAGACATTTTTAATCACTTCCCTCTTTTTTAAGTAGGCCACTATCACCCAGGTACTGAAGTAAAACAAAACAGCATTCCCTAACGACTATTGCCTCATGGCTCTGACATCTACCATTATGAAATTCTTTGAGAGGCAGGGCATGGCAAGTATTAACTCCAGCCTCACAGACAACCTCAATCCATTGCAATTCACCTACTACTAAGCTTTTCACTATATCTTGGTACAGGTGGCAATAGTAACACAATTCCAGTTCCAATATAAAAGGACCCAGCTGGGAACATTAGCTTAGACCTTATAACTGATATGTAATGCATCCACATAATCCAATTTATTTTCATCTCTATGTCAATCTAAGAAACTGTTAATTGTGTGTTCAGTATCTGCTCAACCACCACCCCTGACAGAGCATTCCACACACTTACCTCTCTGTGTAGAAAACCAACCTCTAATCAACATCATCATCATTATGTGCCCTGTTGTATGACAATAGGCAATCATGGTCTGTGACCTTAATTCTTCTTGGCAAGTGTTTCTACAGAAATTGTTAGTCATGGCCTTCTTCTGGGCAGTGCTTTTACAAGATGGGTGAGCCCAGCCATTATCAATACTTTTCAGAGATCATATGACCAGGACTTATAATGTGCACCAGCTGCTCAGACGATCATCCACCACCTGCTCCCGTAGATTCATGTGACCCTGATCGGAAAGTGAAGCAGGTGCTGCACTTTGCTCAAGGATGACCTGCAGTCTAGTGGAGGGAAGGAGTGGCTTGCTCCTCCTTTGGTAGTGACCTATCTCCACCCCACCGGTCAGCTCTGATATCATACCCTATACATTTCTCCAATCGACTTAAGATTACATCCCCTCATATGAGGCACGTGGTGCGTGGCCAAGTGGTTAAGGCGTTGGTCTAGTGATCTGAAGGTTGCTAGTTCGAGCCTTGGCTGAGGCAGCGTGTTGTGTCCTTGAGCAAGGCACTTAACCACACATTGCTCTGTGACGACACTGGTGCTAAGCTGTATCGGTCCTAGTGCCCTTCCCTCGGACAACATCAGTGGCGTGGAGAGGGGAGACTTGCAGCATGGGCAACTGCCGGTCTTCCATACAACCTTGCCCAGGCCTGCGCCCTGGAAACCTTCCAAAGTGCAAATCCATGGTCTCACAAGATTAACAGATGCCTATTAAATGAGGAACTGTTTTTCTGGGAAAAATTTACTGGATCTCTACTCTATCTATGTCTCTAAGCACAAGAATAGTGTTTAAGCTTATATTTAATTCCATCATCCTTATTTCCATTAATTTAGTTTTAGGAAATTATTCTTATTTTTATTCCAGCCACCGAGCATCATTACAACTGTAGCAATGCAGGTTGTGGGCCTCATCCTCCGGGACCGCAGGTGGAGGAATCAGTAACAACTATTTCACTGGCATCATACCTTGGAGAAAAATAAGAGTGATTTGTGCTCATGCAACAAGACAATATTCCATACAGCCAAGTCAACTTCTTTTTTAATACTAACACAATTCTTAGACACTTGGAACAATATGACAGATATGGTCTAGCTTTGCAGTTGTATGCCATGTAATGGTATTAATAAACAGTCGTAATATCTCTTGAGTAACTCCTGCAGTCAGGTGGGCTGGGTAGGAATAGAGGGAATCATATTCTTCATTTCCCCTCCATCCTATCAGAGAGTTGTGCAACAAGAGGATACTTTATCCAACTAGGTTGTGTTGATATTTTTTGAAAGTACATTCTGATTAGTTTCAATTCTTTCCTATGGAATTCACACCCTGCAATGGAATTCTTCCAGTGCCGGTTTTTGATGTATATTTGGAAGCTACTATTGAATCACCATCATTTCAGGCTTCCAAAAGCCAGTTTGACCCTACCAGGAACTAAGCACCACATGGCTAAAGATCAGATGATATCGCCCTCAGGATCAGTAATTGATTTATGTATTACTATTTTTTCTTCTTCTATATTATGTATTGCATTGAACTGCTGCTGTTAAATTAATGAATTTCATGACACATGTCGGTGATAGTAAACCTGATTCTGATTCTGCATTCTGAATCTGATCTCAGGGTTGCACTGTCGTGAGCCCTGTGGGCCTTTGTGGTGTGCCGGAGAGCATCGGGCTTCTAGGTTTCTCAAGCACCTGTATTTACTAATTGATGTTTTAACAAGGGTCATTAAGCTCTTGTGCTTTCTGTTTAATCTTGTCAAGATAATTGTGATGGACATGGGTTTTGTGCTTACTCTGATTATTTAGTGCAGACTCCCAGTCAGTGCTGTCTGTGGAGTCCTTATATTGAGAATGATTTGTCTTACAGTGTTGCTTGGTTGTACCAGCAATGCTCTGTTGCTATTCCTGTGTATAACCTCTTGTTTCTGTGTCTATGTGGGAGTCCGCTTTCCTCTACAGCTGGATTCAGCTATTGTCAGTGCTCACTGTGATGTTCACAAGCCTCTCCACCACAACAAGGTGACGATGCTCGGAGAAGCGAGGTAAATAACTAGAACATGAAATCCATCATCCTTGTTAACATTCTAAATGTGTTTGAATGATCAGCTCAGTACATGTATAAAACAACATGTTTCTCACATATGCCCTTCTCTCCTTCCTTTTGCGTAGGATCACAAAATTTTATCAAGTCAAGTCAAATTTATTTATAAAGTACCCATTTATAAAACAACCCCTGTTGACCAAAGTGCTGTACAAACCATAACAGGGAGCTAAAATTACAAATACAAGACACAGATATAAACAACAGGTACACAGCTTATAGACACAAAATAAACAACACATGAGCCTAGGCACAGGCCAAAAATCAGCCACATCAGGAAGATTCAAACACTAATGAATAAAGGTAAGTTTTGAGCCTGGACTTAAAAGAGTCAATGGAGGGGGCAGATCTGATAGGGAGGGGAATGCTGTTCTACAGTCTAGGGGCTACAACAGCAAAGGCGAGGTCACCCCGAACTTAAATTTAGATCGTGGGTCAGCCAGGAATCCCAAGTCAGCTGACCTGAGGGACCTGGAACTAGAATAAGGGGTTAGAAGGTCTGTGATATAGGAGGAGGTCAGCCCATTTAGGGCTTTATAAATGAACAGGAGAACCTTAAAATCAATTCTAAACTGTACTGGTAGCCAGTGGAGAGAGGCCAGGATAGAAGTAATATGGTCTCTCTTCCGGGTACCTGTCAGGAGCCTGGCTGCAGCGTTCTGGACCAGTTGCAGACGGGACAGGGACGACTGACTAATCCCAGTATACAGGGAGTTGGAGTAGTCCAAGCGGGAGCGTATAAGGGCGTGGATGACTTTCTCGAGATCTTTGAAAGAGAGAAATGACTTGATTTTGGCAATAGTACAAAGCTGGAAAAAACTGGCTTTTACTACTGCATTAACTTGCTTGTCAAACTTAAAGGTGGAATCAAATATCACACCAAGGTTTATGACATGGGGTTTGACAAGGGTGGATAGGTTACCAAGACTGTTGGTAACCACTTTAATGGAGTCAAGGGGGCCAAATAGGATAATTTCAGAATTGCCTCCATTCAGCTGTAGGAAGTTTTGTGCCATCCAACACTTTATGTCCTCAAGGCAGTTCATGAGTCTGACTAGATTTGACTGGTCATTTGGTTTCAAGGGGAGATAAAGCTGTGTTTTGTCAGTGTTGTTATGACACAAAATGAAGAAATTTTTATTTTTAAAAAGAAAGATTAGCTTTATTTGTCACATGTACATTGAAACATCCCATGAAATATGTTGTTTTCCATCAATAAGCAACACACTCTGAGGATTGCACAGGGGACAGGCCGCAAATGTTGCAATGCTTCTGGTGTCAATATGGCATGTCCACAACTTACTAATCCTAATCATACATCTTTGGAATGTGAGAAGAAACTGGAAGAGTCAGAGGAAACCCACATAGTCACAGGGGGAATGTGAAAACTCCTACAGACAGTGATGGGAATCAAATCTCAATCGGTGACCACTGGCACTGTAAAGCTATAATGCTAACCACAATGCTACCATGCAGCCCAAGTCTAATCCATGCCAGCTCCTGTTACAGCAGCCCAATTCATTTCATTCCTCCTTACCCACCGCCTGAAAAGTTATTCCCCCTTGTTCACACTTCAATTCCTTTTTGGAAAGTTTAGACTGATTTAGTTTCTACAACTCCTATTGATAGAGCTCCAGATTCTAATCGCACCAGGAACAAAATAGTCTTTTCTCATATCTCCCTCACGTGTTTTGTCAAAATTTTAAAGATATATTTATCTCTTCTCAATCAACCTAAACTGAGAACAGTTTCTATAAGACCATGAGTTATAGCAGCAGAATTAGGCCATTTGGCCCATCAAATCTGCTCTACAATTTCATTGTGGCTGACCCAATTTTCCTCTCAGCCCCAATCTCCTGCCTTCTCCGCGTATCCCTTCATGCCCTGACCAATCAAGAATCTATCAATCTCTGATTTAAATATACACAAAGACTTGGCATCCACAGCTGCCTGTTGCAAAGAATTCCACGGATTCACCACTCCCTTGCTAAAAAAAAAATTCTCCTCATCTCCATTCTGAAAGGACACCCCACTATTCTGAGGATGTATTTTCTGGTCTTGGGCTCTCCTACTATAGGAAACATCCTCTCCACAACCACTCCATCAAGGCCTTTCACCATGCAATATGTTTCAATGAGGTCACCCTTCATTGTTCTGAATTCTAGTAAATACAGGCCTAAAGTCATCTTCATATGACAGCCCAGTCAACCCTGGAATGATTTTCATGAACCTCCTTTGAACTCTGTCCAGTTTCAGCACATCCTTTCTAAGAGCAAGGATCCAAAACTGCTCACAATGCTCCAAGTGAGACCATGCCAGTGTTATAAAGTCTCAAAATTACATCCTTGCTTTTATATTCTAGTCCTCTTGAAATGAATACTAGCATTTGCATTTTCCTTCCTCACCACAGAGTCAAGCTGCAAATTAACCTTCAGGGAATCCTACACAAGGACTCTCAAATCCCAAATCCCTAATCCCTCTGCACCTCAGTTTTTTTGAATTTTCCCTCCATTTAGAAAATAGTCAACCCCTGACACCTGGAACTTCCTCCATAATGCTAGTATTGTTGACAGTAAAGACTGATGCAAAATACTTATTCAGTTTGTCCACCATTTTCTTATTGCCCAATACTACGTCTCCAGCATTGTTTTTCAGTGGTCCGATATCCACTCTCACCTCTCTTTTTCACTTCATGTATCTGAAGAAACTTTTAGTATCTTTTTTAATATGATTGGTTAGCTTACTTTCATATCCTTTCTTTGCCTTAACGATGTTTTCAGTTCTTTTCTGTTAGTTCCTATCCTCTAAATTCCCACTAATTTTTGCTCTACTATAGGCCCTCTCTTTGGCTTTTCTGTTGGCTTTGACCTCTCTTGTTAGCCGTGGTTGTATCATCTTTCCTTAGAGTACTTCCCCTTCCAATTTAGGATATATATATACGCACACAGAATTAGAAGAAAAGAGAAGAAAATGAAAAGAGAGGCAGCAACAACCAAAGCCCGATCTGTCATCTGGAACTACCTGTCCTGAATGCAGAACTTTCAAAGCCAAGATTGGACTCATAAGCTATTTGAGAGTCCATAAGTAGATCAAAGGAACAAAGACCATCATCTTCAACCTCGAGGGATAGCCACGACTATATATATATACACACACACATATCCTGTGCCTTCCGAATTGCTTCCAGAAATTTCAGCCATCACTGCTCTGCTGCCATCCCTACCCAGTGTTATTTTCAAATTAATTCTGGCCAACTCCTCTCTCACGTCTCTGTAATTCCCTTTACTCCACTTTAACACTGATACATCTAACTTTAGTTTCTCCTTCTCAAATTTCAGGGTGATTTAGATCATATTATTATCACCTACCCCTAAGGGTTATTTTACCTTAAGCTCTAATCAAATCTGCTTCATTGCACAACACCCTATCCACAATAGCTGATCCCCAAGTGGGCTCAATCACGAGCTGCTCCAAAAATCTATCTTGTAGGCACCCTAGAAATTCCTTATGCTGGAATCCAGCACAAACCAGCTTTTCCCATTCTATCTACATATTGGTCCTGCATGACTATTGTAACATTGACCTTTTGGCATGTATTTTCTATCTCCATTGTAATGTATAGGCCACATCCTTACCACCGTTTGGAGGTCTGTATACAACTCCCATCAAAGTCTTTTTACCCTTGCAGTACCTTAGTTCCATCCATAATGGTTCAACACCTCCTGACCCTATGTCACCTCTCTCTGATGGTTGGATTACATTTTTTCCGACAGAGCAATGCTGTCCTCTCTGCCTTCCAGCCTGTCCTTTCACTACAATGTATATCTTTGGACATTAAGCTCCCAATTATAATCTTTTTCCAGAAAGATTCAGTGATCCCTATAACATCATACCTCAGTCTGGAACTGGTCTGTAAGTTCATCTGCTTTATACAATATACAGTGCACATTCAAATGTAACACCATCAGTCCTGTATTCACCCTTTTCGATTTTGTCCGCCTTTTACATTGCAACTCATCATGTTGACTGCAATTTTACCCTATCAACAGACTCTCCTCACTACACATTGTCGCTGTTTGTAAACTAGCTACCTCGTTTTCAGCACTATTATCTGCCTTTCCTACGATTCTTCTTGCATTGACCCATAGACAGTTTAGGACACTAGTCGTACCATGTTCAACTTTTTAATTCCTAACTTTGTTTGAGGTCTTACCAATATCTCCACAATCTCTCCATTAACTATTCTGGCACTCTTGTTTCCATCCCCTGGCAACTCGAGTTTAAACCTTACCATGCAGCATTAACAAACCTTCCTGCTAGGATATTAATCCCCCTCCAGTTCGGATGCAAACCATTCCTTCTGTACAGGCCCCACCTTCCCTGGAAGAGAGCCCAATCATCCAAAAATCTTATGCCTCCCTCCTACACCAACTCTTTAGCCACATACTAAACTGTACAATCTTCCTAGTTCTGGCCTCACTGGCACGTGGCACGGGTAGCCACCCTGAGATCACAAGCTTGGAGGTCCTGCCCTTTAACTTAGCATCCAACTCCCTATGCAGAGCATCGTCACCCATCCTACGCATATCATTGGTACCTGCATGGACTATGAGGTCTCCCTCCCACTTAAGAATGCTGAGGTCTTGATCTGAGATATTCCACACTCTGGCCCTCAGAAGGCAACATACTATCAGGGATCTTGTTATCCGCCCACAGGACCTCCTGTCTGTTCCCCTAACTAATGAATCCCCTACCACCATAGTATGCCTCTTCTCTCCCCTTCCCTTCGAGTCACAGAGGCAGACTCAGTGGCAGAGAACCATTGTGACTTTCCTCTGTAAAGTCATCCTCCCCCTGCCACCCCCCGCCCCCGACAGTATTCAAAGTGAAATGCTTGCTGTTCAGGGGGATGGCCACAGGATTTCTTAACCTCTTTCCCCTTCTTGCATGTCACCCAGTTTCCTGTGCCCTGCACCTTTAGTGTGACTACCTCTCTATATGTCCTATCTATCACCCCCTAGCCTCTCAAATGATCCAAAGCTCAGCCAGTTCCAGCTCCTACTCTATAATGCATTCTGTTAGAAGCTGTAGCTGGATGCACATCTCGCAGTTGTAGTGGTCAGGGACACTGGAGTTCTCCCTGCCTTCTTCCCACATCCCGTAAGAGGAGCATTCAACTATGCTGCTGACATCTCTACTGCCCTAGCTCTGCAGATAGAAAGAAAGAAAGGAAAAAAAAACACATCCCTCTATCTCCCTTATGTAAACCAAATGTAGGCTTGTACACTTCTACTCAGCCTTCATTGATCCAAGGTAAATAGTGCAATCACTGAACTTGAGAATGATGTTCTCCCAAAGAGTTGCCTATTGGTGGGTCTTCAGGAGGTTGCAGAGGCCAATCTGGGACCAATATATCCCAGATGTTAGGGTGATTCCCTTCATGGAAAAAACCTCTGCATGAATTTGTTTAACATGGGGAGGCTGATGCACGGGTAACAACAATATGGTCCTTGACAATTTAGGGTCAGGGTCCATTGTCATGGAATGCAAGATGACTGGGATCCTTTCACTGCTGTTGAGATGTGTCATCATCTTCCAGCAGGTCCTCTGCTGAGGACTTGGTTGGATGGCTCTTTCTCTGAAACTTCCCCCTATGATCTTATAGCCATGAGTGACCCTACCAGGAGCTAAGCTCAGGATGGCTAAATTTCAGACGGGATAGCTCTCATGATCTCAGGACCTTGTGCACCTCTCTACCATGACAAGGTGACAATCCTCAGAGAAGCAAGGTCAGTAACCAGAACAGGAAATCCATCATTATTGTTATCATTCTAAATGCATATGAATAACAAATTTTTTCAGGAGTGTTGCTTCTTCAGAATTTTTTTTTGTTTATGATAGATTGCTTGAAGATGAACACAAATATAATATCAGACGACTTGTATCACATATGAATTTGGAGAAACAACACATTAACTTTTATTGACTATAATGTGTTTAATTGCATAATGGTGCTGATGCTTAGTTCAACTGAGTTAAAAATGTTTTGTTAATGATTTTCACTTGTACTCAGTGTTTGAGGCTTCTTGCTTAAGTGCCCAGCAATAATTCGCCAGCATTGATGGATTCCAGTTGCCCTGGTATCTTTTCTCCATGACTGCAATGTCCTGGTGAAACCTTTCACCATGCTCATCACTAACAGCACCAAGATTTAGAAGGGAAGACGTCTAAGTGGGAATGCAGAAAATGAATCTTTAGTGACATGTTGCATTTCATGGTTTTATATGCTTGAAGCATGCTTTCAACCAGCTGCATGTAGCATGGTGCTCTGTAGATGCCAAGAAAAATTTCAACAACTTCCTTGAATGCCTTCCATGTGATTTTCTCCAGTTCCACTAGAAATTCTTCAAATTGCCTGTCATTGATGACCTGTTTGATTTGTGTACCAACAAAAATGCTTTCCTTAATCTTGGCATCAGTTATTTTGGGAAGCATCTGTCTCCTTCATAGGAATTTTTGTGCCTGGTGATAGCAAATTCCATCCTTACAGTCCTGAACCCAATAATTATTACTAAAACCTGTCCTGCCATGCAGCAGCCACACTGCCTAAGCATGCCCAATCATGCCTGGATAAGATAGGATACTTTCCAGCTTACATTGTAGGCAACATTTTAATTGACTTTTATTAATTGAAATAATAACCATATGTTTATTAAAAAACGGTGCGTGATAGGGAAATTTCATTGTGATTTTCATAATCTGTAGCGCAAAGTTCATAAGATACACCTAAAGGTACTCAGGAAACAAAATCTTTGTTGTCCAGTGTAATCAGTTCTCCTGAAGACCATCCAAATGCTTCGTCATTGCCCATGTTTCTTTTAAATCTTCCCTATTCTCACGAGAAATGCTCCATTTTCCCCAATCTTCTCACATTGATGGGAGGTTGCAACACTAGT
This sequence comes from Mobula hypostoma, assembly GCF_963921235.1. Lineage (NCBI taxonomy): Eukaryota > Metazoa > Chordata > Chondrichthyes > Myliobatiformes > Myliobatidae > Mobula > Mobula hypostoma. Next base: position 1,865,068 of record NC_086103.1, read on the forward strand.
GCCCATTAAAACAAATTTTTAGACATATTCACAAAGAAGCAACCACAGTGCCGACATTAATTGCATGAAATTGCATCACGTGCTATAACATTGTGTTAATCAAAACCAATAAACTATTTAATCTATTCCTACTGAGAGAGACGTCACTGTTTCCTGCAAGTGACAATTGTTCAATAAAGGAAAAAGTCACTTTATGCATTAATTGGCTCTATCAGGAAAGCAGAAGAGAAGTAATTGTCAGTACATGGAAGCCGTCATAATACTGTGTTACAACAGGATGTGTTCTTTAGGCTTACTGAATATATTGTGAGATCTGAATTGCTTCTGACCCATTTGACATGCATCTTGGCAGCACTTGATTCTCATCGTGCCAAAGCAAATCCTTCATTCCTCACTGTCATCACATTGTCACCTTTTGGTTTAATAAATAAGTTCACAGGTTGAAATATTTCAGGAAATTTGAAAAGGAATTAATTTCTGATTAAGCTTTTGAGCAGAGGCATAGATCGAGTTGATAGCTAGGGAATCTTTTTCTCCAAACAGAAATGGCTGATACAAAGGGTCATAATTTTAAGGTGATTAGAGGAAATAATAGGCGCAATGTTAGAGGTAAGTTTTATTTTACACAGAGAGTGGTGAATGCATGGAATGCACTACTAGGAATGGTAGTAGAGGAAGGTACATTGGGGACATTTAAAAACCAGGTCAGTACTGGATCTCAAGAGAGAGAATCTGTAGAATGTCTAGAGCATGGCTTTTTAGAACAGCTTGTTGTTGAGCCCACTAGGGGATCGGCTGTGCTGGATTTGGTGTTGTGCAATGATTCAGAGGTGATAAGAGAGCTTAAGGTAAAGGAACCATTCGGGAACAGTGATCACAATATGATCGAGTTCACTTTGAAATTTGAGAAGGAGAAACTACAATTCAATGTGTTGGTATTTCAGTGGAATAAAGGAAATTACAATGACATGAAAGGGGAACTAACCAAAGTTGACGGGAAAGGGAGACCAACAGGAAGGACAGCAATGGCTGGAGTTTCTGCAAAAAATGAGGGAAGTACAAGACAGATATATTCCAAATAAGAAGACATTTTTGAATGGAAGAAGGACACTACCATGGCTGATAAGTGAAGTCAGAACCAAAGTAACAGTAAAAGAGAGGGCATACAAGGAAGTCAAAGCTAGTGGGAAGAAAGAGGATTGGGATGCTTTTAAGAACTTGCAGAATGAAACTAATAAGGTCATTAGGAAGGAAAAGATAAATTATGAAAGGATGTTGGGACTAATATCCAAGATACAAAAAGCTTTACGTACATAAAGGGTAAAAGAGAGCCGAGTGTAGATAGAACATAGAACATAGAATAGTACAGCACAGTACAGGCCTTTCGGCCCATAATGTTGTGCCGACCCTCAAACCCTGCCTTCCATAAAAACCCCCACCTTAAATTCCTCCATATACCGGTCTAGTAGTCTCTTAAACTTCACTAGTGTATCTGCCTCCACCACTGACACAGGCAGTGCATTCCATGCACCAATCACTCTCTGAGCAAAAAACCTTATTCTAATATCCCCCTTGAACTTCCCACCCCTTACCTTAAAGCCATGTCCTCTTGTATTGAGCAGTGGTGCCCTGGGGAAGAGGCACTGGCTATCCACTTTATCTATTCCTCTTATTATCTTGTACACCTCTACCATGTCTTCTCTCATCCTCCTTCTCTCCAAAGAGTAAAGCCCTAGCTCCCTTAATCTCTGATCATAATCCATACTCTCTAAACCAGGCAGCATCCTGGTAAAACTCCTCTGTACTCTTTCCAATGCTCCCACAACCTTCCTATAGTGAGGCGACCAGAACTGGACACAGTACTCCAAGTGTGGCCGAACCAGAGTTTTGTAGAGCTGCATCATTACATCGCGACTCTTAAACTCTATCCCTCGACTTATGAAAGCTAACACCCCATAAGCTTTCTTAACTACCCTATCGACCTGTGAGACAGCTTTCAGGGATCTGTGGACATGTACCCCAGATCCCTCTGCTCCTCCCCACTACCAAGTATCCTGCCATTTACTTTGTACTCTGCCTTGGAGTTTGTCCTTCCAAAGTGTACCACCTCACACTTCTCTGGGTTAAACTCCATCTGTCACCTCTCAGCCCACTTCTGCATCCTATCAATGTCTCTCTGCAATCTTTAACAATCCTCTACACTATCTACAACACCACCAACCTTTGTGTCGTCTGCAAACTTGCCAACCCACCCTTCTACCTCCACATCCAGGTCGTAAATAAAAATCATGTAAAGTAGAGGTCCCAGAACAGATCCTTGTGGGACGCCACTTGTCACAATCCTCCAATCTGAATGTACTCCCTCCACCATGGCCCTCTGCCTTCTGCAGGCAAGCCAATTCTGAATCCACCTGGCCAAACTTCCCTGGATCCCATGCCTTCTGACTTTCTGAATAAGCCTACCATGTGGAACCTTGTCAAGTGCCTTACTAAAATCCATATAGATCACATCCACTGCATTACCCTCATCTATATGCCTGGTCACCTCCTCAAAGAACTCAATCAGACTTGTTAGAGATGATCTGCCCTTCACAAAGCCATGCTGACTGTCCCTGATCAGACCATGATTCTCTAAATGCCCAGAGATCCTATCTCTAAGAATCTTTTCCAACAGCTTTCCCACCACAGACGTAAGGCTCACTGGTCTATAATTACCCAATAGAAAATAACGCTGGAGATATTGTAATGAGAGGTGCAGAGATGGCAGAGAAACTGAATGTGTATTTTGCAACAATCTTTACACTGGAAGACATCTGCAGTATACTGGACATTCAAGAGTGTCAGGGAAGTGAAGTATGTGCAGTGAAAATTATGACTGAGAAGGTGCTCAGGAAGCTTACTGGTCTGAGGATGGATAAAACTGCTGGACCTGATGGAAAGCACCCTCGGGTTCTGAAGGAAGTAGCTGGAGAGATTGTGGAGGCACTAACAATGATCTTTCAAGAATCAATAGATCCTGGCATTGTACCGATGACTGGAAAATTACAAATGTTACTCTGCTATTTAAGAAGGGTTGGAGGCAGCAGAAAGAAAACTATAGATCTGTTAGCCTGACATTGTGGTTGGGAGGTTGTTGGAATCAGTAGTTAGGGATGAGATTACGGAGTACCTGGAGGCACATGAAAAGATAGGCCAAAGCCAGCATGGTTTCCTGAAAGGAAAATCCTGCCTGACAAACCTACTGCAATTTTTTGAGGAAATTACAAGCAGGGTGGACAAAGGAGCTGAAGTAAATGTGGTTTACTTGGATTTTCTGAAGCGTTGACAAGGTGACACACATGAGGATGCTTCGCAAGATAAGAGCCCCAAGGAATTACAGGGGAGTTACTAGCGTGGATGGAGTATTGGCGGATTGGCAGAAAACAGAGAGTGGGAATAAAGGGATCCTATTCTGGTTGCTTGCCAGTTACCAGTGGAGTTCCATAGGGTTCCGTGTTGAGACCGCTGCATTTTACAACGTATGTCAATGATTTGGACTGTGGGATTTATGGTTAAGTTTGCTGATGATACAAAGATAGGTGGCAGAGTGGGTAGTGTTGAGGAAACAGAGTCTGCAGAAAGACTTGGATAGTTTAGGGGAATGGGCAAAGAAGTGACAGATGAAATAAAATGTTAGAAAGTGTATGGTCATGCACTTTGGTGGAAGAAATAAATGGGCAGGCTATTAGTTAGATGGGAAGAGAATTCAAAATGTAGAGATGCAAAGGGACTTGGGCGTCCTTGTGCAGGATACCCTAAAGGTTAACCTTCAGGTTGTGTCAGTGGAGAAAAAGGCGAATGCAATGTTGGCATTCATTTCTGGAGGTATGGAATATCAGAGCAAGGATGTGATGTGGAGGCTGTATAAGGCACTCGTGAGACCACACTTGGAGTATTGTGTTCAGTTTTGGTCTCCTTATTCGACAAAGGATATACTGATATTGGAGAGGGTTCAGAGAAGATTCACGAGAATGATTCTAGGAATAAAAGGGTTAACATATGAGGAATGTCTGGCAGTTCTTGGGTTGTATTCTCTGGAGTTCAGGAGATTGAAGGGGTATCTCATAGAAACATTCCAAATGTTAAAAGGCATGAACAGATTAGATATGGCAAGGTTATTTCCCATGGTAGGAGATTCTAGGACAAGAGGGCATGACTTCAGGATTGAAGGGCATCCATATAGAACAGAAATGCAGGGAAATTACTTTAGTTAGAGGGTGGAGAATCTGTGGAATTTGTTGCCACAAGAATGTGGAGGCCAAATCATTGGGTGTATTTACAGCAGAGATAGATAGGTTCTTTATTAACCAGGGTGTTAAAGAGTATGGAGAGAAGGCAGGGGAATGGGGATGACTGGAAGAATTGAATCAGCCCATGATTGAATGGCAGAGCAGACTCGATGGGCTGAATGACCTACTTCTGCTCCTATATCTTATTGTCTTAAGCACACAGATGATAGAAAAAATTAAGGACTATGTAATAGCAAAGAGATAGATTGATTTTAGAGTAGATTGCAAGGTCAACACAACATCATGAGCTGAAGTTTAAAGTAAATTTATTATCAATGTACATATGTCTTGAAATGCAACCCTGAGATTTGTCTTCTTCTGGACATACTCAGAAAATCCAAGGAAAATAATAGAATCAATGATAGCCAAAAAACTAATGTGCAAAAGGCAACAAGATGTGCAAATGTAAAAGAAAAAAAAGAGAGAATAGTAATAAATAAATAAACAATAACTATCAAGAAATGAAGAGTCCTTGAAAGGTAGTCCATAAGTTCTGGGAATAGTTCAGTGATGGGGCGAGTGAAGTTGAGTGAAGTTATCCACATTGGTTTAAGAGCTTGGTGGGTGAGGAGTAATAACTGTTCTTGAACCTGGTGAGGTGGGTCTGAGGCTCCTGTATCCTCTTCCTGAAGTCAGCAATGAGAAGAGAGCATGGACAAAGTGGTAGGAGTCATTGATGTTTGATTCTGCTTTTCTTTGATAGCACTCCATATAGATGTGCTAAATGGTAGGGTGGGCTTTCACTGTCATGGACTAGGCTAAAGCCAGTACTTTTTGTAGGATTTTCCATTGAAGGGCATTGATGTTTCCATACTAGTCCATGAAATACAGTGGATGTTACAGGCCGAAACCTTTCAGTAGGACTGGAAAGAAAAAACTGAGGAGTAGATTTGAAAGGTGTTGGGGGGTGGGAGGGAGGAGGGGAGAGAGAAACACCAGGCGATAGGTGAAACTTGGAGGGGGAAGGATGAAGCAAAAAGCTAGGATGTTGATTGGTGAAAGAGACAGAAGGCCATGGAAGAAAGAAAAAAGGTGGGGTGGGGAAGGAGGACCAGAGGGAGGTGATGGGCGGGCAAAGAGATAACATGAGTGGGGGACAAGGGGATGGGAAATGGTGAAGGGGGCAAGGCATACTGGAAATTTGAGAAATCAGGTTGGAGACTACCCAAACGGAATATACTGTACTTGTTCCTCCAACTTAAGTGTGGCTTTATCCCAACAGTGGAGGAGGCTGTGGATGGACATATCAGAATGGGAATGGGAAGTGGTGTTAAAAAGGATGGCCACTGGGAGATCCTGTTTGTTTGGCAGACGGAGTGCAGATGTTCAGCAAATCGATCTCCCAGTCTACGTCAGGGCTCATTGATATACAAGAGGCCACACCAGGAACACTGAACACAGTAAATGACCCCAACAGACTCAGAGGTGAAATGTTGCCTCGCCTGGAAGAACTGTTTGGGGCCCTGAATGGTAGTAAGGGAGGAAGTGCAAGGGCAAGTGTAGCACTTGTTCTGCTTGCAAGGATAAGTGCCAGGAGGGAGATCAGTGGAGAGGTACGAATGGACAAGGCAGTTATGTAGGAAGCCATCCCTGCAGAAAGCAGAAAGTGATGGGGAGGGAAAGATGTGTTTGGTGTTGGGATCCAATTGGAGGTGGCAGGAGTTTCGGAGAATTATATGCTGGACGCGGAGGCTATTGGGGTGGTAGGTGAGGACAAGAGGAACCTTATCCCTGGTAGCATGGTGGAAGGATGGGGTAAGAGCAGACGTGTGTGAAATGGAAGAGATGCGGTTGAGGGCAGCGTTGATGGTGGAGGAACGGAAGCCCCTTTCTTTGAAAAAGGAGGACATCTCCTTCATTCTAAAATGAAAAGCCTAATCCTGAGAGCAGATGCGGCAGAGACGGGGGAATTGAGAGTAGGGGATGGCGTTTTTACAAGTAGCAGGGTGGACAAGGCATACAACAGGTAGCTGTGAGAGTCCATTGATTTGTAATCGACATCAGTGGGTAAGCTGTCTCCGGAGATTGAGACAGTGAGAACGAGAAAGGGAAAGGAAGTGTTCGAAACTCACTGTACACCCGTGATTGTGCAGCCAAGTTTCCATCGAACTCAATATATAAGTTTGCTGATGGCACCACAATTGTAGGCCGTATTTTGGATAATGATGAGTTTGAGTACAGAGAGGAAATTAAGAACCTGGTGGCATGGTACGAAGACAATAACCTATCCCTCAACATCAGCAAGACGAAGGAATTGGTTGTTGACTTCAGAAGGAGTAGCGGACCGCACGACCCCATCTACATCGGTGGTGCGCAGGTGGAACAGGTCAGAATCTTTAAGTTCCTCGGAGTCAGTATCACAAATGACCTGACTTAGTCCAACCAAGCAGAGTCCATTGCCAAGAAGGCCCACCAGTGCATTTACTTCCTGAGAAAGCTAAAGAAATTTGGCCTGTCCCCTAAAACCCTCACTAATTTTTATAGATGCACAGTAGAAAGCAGTCTTCTAGGGTGCTTCACAACGTGGTATGGAAGTTGTCCTGTCCAAGACCGGAAGAAGCTGCAGAAGATCATGAACACAGCCCAGCACATCACACAAACCAATCTTACGTCCTTGGACTCACTTTACACCGCACGTTGTCGGAGCAGTGCTGCCAGGATAATCAAGGACACGACCCACCCAGCCAACACACTTTTTGTCGTCCCTCCTCCCTCCGGGAGAAGGCTCAGGAGCTTGAAGACTCGTACAGCCAGATTTTTAAACAGCTTCTTTCCAACTGTGATAAGACTGCTGAACGGATCCTGACCCGGATCTGGGCCGTACCCTCCAAATATCCGGACCTGCCTCTCGGTTTTTTTGCACTACCTTACTTTCTCTTTTCGAATTTCTATTTATGATTTATAATTTAAATTTTTATTGTATTTACGATCGATTTATACTCCAGGGAGCGCGAAGCGTGGTATCAAATATCGTTGTGATGATTGTACGCTCTAGTATCAATTGTTTGGCGATAATAAAGTGAAATGGACCAGGTGAATTTGAGGGCAGGGTGGAAGTTGGAGGCAAAGTGGATAAAGTTGATGAGTTCAGCACGGGTGCAGGAAGCAGCACCAATGCAGTCATCAATGTAGCGAAGGATACGTGCGGTACAGTCACCAGTTTAGGCTTGGAACATAGGCTGTTCCACATAGCCGACAAAAAGGCAGGCATAGCTGGGACCCATGCAAGTGCCCATGGCTACCCTTTTGTTTGAAAGAAACTGCTTGGCCTTGCTGACATTCAGTGTGAGGTTGCTGTTGTGACACCACTCTGCCTGATTTTCGATCTCCCTCCTCTATGCTGATTTGTCATCACCTTTGATTTGGTTTAGGACAGCGGTGTCGTCAGTAAACTTAAATATGGTATTTGAGTTGTGCTTAGCTTCACAGTCATGAGTATAAAGCAAGTAGAGCAAGGGGCTAAGCACACTGCCTTCAAGTGCATCTGTGCTTGGAAATTGTGGAGGAGATTTTGTTGCCAATCCAGATCGACCAGGGTCTGCAAGTGAGGAATCAAGGATTCAATTGCATAAGTATATATTGAGGCCAAGATCTTGAACCTCTTTGATTAGTTTTAAAGGGATGATGGTATTGAATTTCAATGGATAAGGAGCATCCTGATGTTTGCACCTTTGCTGTAAAGATGTTCTAAGCTTGAGTGAAGAGCCAAAAAAAAAATGGCATCTGCTGTGGACCTATTAAGCCAGTAGGCAAATTGGAACGGAATGAAGTTGCTTCTCAGGCGGGAATTGATATGCTTCATCACCAACCTCTCAAGTCACTTTTTTTTTACAGTGAATGTAAGTGCTACTGGACAATAGTCACTGAAGCCGATTGCCAATGTCTTCTTAGGCACTGATATAACTGAAGCGTACTTGAAAGAGATGGGTAACTCAGAGTGCTGAAGTGAGAGGTTAAAGGTATCGATGAACACTTCAGTCAGCTGATCAGCACAAAGTTCCAGTACCGAGCAGGTACCCCACCTGAGCCAAACGCTTTCCATGGGTTCACCATCCTGAAGGATGCTCTCTTGTTGGCCTCAGAGACTGGAATCACAGAGTCATCAGTGGCTGTGGAAGTTTGAGAAGATTTCTGAATGTTTTAATAGTCAAAGCAAGCATGAAAGACATTCAGCTTATCTGGAAGCAAAGTACTGTTGTCCTCTACGTTACTTGAATCACTTTGTAAGAGATGATAGCATTCAAGTCCTGCCACAGCTTTGGAGCATCCTTTAGTGATTCAAGTTTGGTCTGGAGTTGCCACTTCACCAGTGATTGTTTCTAACCTGACAACAGAGAAAGGGTTAAAGATAGACATAATATCAGTGTATGCAAGTTTTAAAGCAACCTTATTAATCCCTTTAAACATAAGTTTAAAGCTAAATATTAGCTTCATTTGTCACGCGTACATTGAAACATACAGTGAAATGTGTCACACATATCAAAGTTGCTGGTGAACGCAGCAGGCCAGGCAGCATCTCTAGGAAGAGGTACAGTCGACGTTTCAGGCCGAGACCCCTTGTCAGGACTGAAATGTCGACTGTACCTCTTCCTAGAGATGCTGCCTGGCCTGCTGCATTCACCAGCAACTTTGATGTGTGTTGCTTGAGTTTCCAGCATCTGCAGAATTCCTGTTGTTAGTGAAATGTGTCATTTGTGTCAAGGACCAACACAGTCTAAGGATTGTACAAGGGGCAGCCCACAAGAGTCACCTCACTTCTGGTGCCAACATAGCATGCCTGTAACTCATAATCTTGACTGTACATCTTTGGAATGAGGGAGGAAATTCCCATACTCCAAAAACATCCAGGTTAATTGGTCACAACTGCAATTGGGCAGTGCAATTTGTTTGACCATGCTGTATCTCTAAATAATAATAAATACTGATCCAGCACATCTTTGCAACAACTCTGTGTACCAGTCACAGCTTGCACCATCTGGTAGCTATTCAGCCATTATCAGTCCATCACACTGGCACACATCCCTGTGGCTGGTAGAACAATGTGGTAGAGACAGATGGATTTAATTGTAGTGGGTTCATCTGCATGACCTAACTCTGAGACAGAAGATCATTTTTGAGAAGCTATTTTATGTCACTCAACAGGGATGAATCCATTAAATATGGTTGTTTCCTCATGCTCTCTCTGTCCAAGGCTGATCTGTGTTGCTTCCAGCGAAGTGTGTGGCCTCGAGGCCAAGAAGCCTGGAGACCATGACTGACTCTATTTCTCGCCAATCTCGCTGAATAAAGCGCCTTGGAAGATGGAAATCATCGAGGTGAGCACAGAAGGTGAGTGTGGAAGGCGAGTGGGTGTTCAATGCTGTCTATCGGCCTCTTGCTCTCTGCAGCCAGAGGAAGGACAAATGATCCCTCTCTTCCTCGGTGCTGTCGGAGGATGGTTCCAGAGTTCTTGGTTTTGGGCAAGGTTTAATCGATGCGCTTTGTAGTTTGGACTCAAGTCCATGTTATGATGTGTTTCTGGTTACTCCTTTTTGCTATTTTGGGTGACCTTTGAAATAGGGCAGCCTACAAATAACAAACTGAGCTGAACTGCATATGCCTGGACTCTTTACATTTTGTGTTTTATATCCCATGATTTTTGCTTGGATTTTGTTATATTTGCAAAATTAGTTTTTCTTTTTGTGCTCGTGGGGACTGTTGATGTTTTTTAAAGGATTCAATACTTTTTTCTTTGTTTCATGGCTGTCCATGGGAATAAAATCTTAGGGTCGTATACTGCGTACATATGTTGATAATAAATGTACTTTCAACCATGAACCTTTGAATCTTCATTTTTCTCTTAATGTCTGAATTTCTGAATTACAAATGGCAGATATTCTGAGTATACGAGGGGTGATTGATAAGTTTGTGGCCTAAGGTAGAAGGAGTCAATTTTAGAAAACCTAGCACATTTATTTTTCCTGCATTTACACACGTGGTCCAGTGGTCGTGGAGCATATGGATCCCTTCTTTGTAGAAGTTGGCATCTTGGACCTCCAGAAAGTGGTCCACAGCAGGGGTGATTGATAAGTTTGTGGCCTAAAGTACAAGGAGATTAGGACAAACTTTAAACTTTCTGCATTTTCACTCAAAGAGTTGAACTGCACGTGCATGTAACAAGAGCTGTATAACTCATCTCCTTCTACTTAAGGCCACAAACTTATCAATCACCCCTGCTGTGGACCACTTCTACAAAGAAGGGATCCGTATGCTCCACGACGGCTGGACTAAGTGTGTACATGTAGGAGGGGACTGTGTTGAAAAATAAATGTGCTAGGTTTTCAAAAATTGACTCCTTCTACCTTAGGCCACAAACTTATCAATCACTCCTTGTAAATCTCTTATTTTACCCTTATCATCTCATCACAACTCCTTTCAGATTACCAATAACTGTAAGATACCCAGAAAATAAAGGAACAAGAAGGAAATAGTGATGAAGACCCACTGATGAGAACCAACACTTAATTCCACAGTGCAAACAGCAAACTAAGGTTCTGAAGCAACTCACATAAAAGTTGCTGGTGAATGCAGCAGGCCAGGCAGCATCTCTAAGAAGAGGCGCAGTCGACGTTTCAGACTGAAACCCTTCGTCAGGACTAACTGAAGGAAGAGTGAGTAAGGGATTTGAAAGTTGTAGGGGGAGGGGGAGATCCAAAATGATAGGAGAAGACAGGAGGGGGAGGGATGGAGCCAAGAGCTGGACAGGTGATAGGCAAAAGGAATACAAGAGGATCATGGGACAGGAGGTCCAGGAAGAAAGACAAGGCGGGACGGACCCAGAGGATGGGCAAGGGGTATATTCAGAGGGACAGAGGGAGAAAAAGGAGAGTGAGAGAAAGAATGTGTGTATAAAAATAAGTAACAGATGGGGTACGAGGGGGAGGTGGGGCATTAGCGGAAGTTAGAGAAGTCGATGTTCATGCCATCAGGTTGGAGGCTACCCAGACGGAATATAAGGTGTTGTTCCTCCAACCTGAGTGTGGCTTCATCTTTACAGTAGAGGAGGCCGTGGATAGACATGTCAGAATGGGAATGGGATGTGGAATTAAAATGTGTGGCCACTGGGAGATCCTGCTTTCTCTGGCGGACAGAGCATAGATGTTCAGCAAAGCGGTCTCCCAGTCTGCGTCGGGTCTCGCCAATATATAAAAGGCCACATCGGGAGCACCGGACGCAGTATATCACCCCAGCCGACTTACAGGTGAAGTGTTGCCTCACCTGGAAGGACTGTCTGGGGCCCTGAATGGTGGTAAGGGAGGAAGTGTAAGGGCATGTGTAGCACTTGTTCCGCTTACACGGATAAGTGCCAGGAGGGAGATCAGTGGGGAGGGATGAGGGGGACGAATGGACAAGGGAGTTGCGTAGGGAGCGATCCCTGCAGAATGCAAAGAGACGGGGGGAGGGAAAGATGTGCTTAGTGGTGGGATCCTGTTGGAGGTGGCGGAAGTTATGGAGAATAATATGTTGGACCCGGAGGCTGGTGGGGTGGTAGGTGAGGACCAGGGGAACCCTATTCCTAGTGGGGTGGCGGGAGGATGGAGTGAGAGCAGATGTACATGAAATGGGGGAGATGCGTTTAAGAGCAGAGTTGATGATGGAGGAAGGGAAGCCCCTTTCTTTAAAAAACGAAGACATCTCCCTCGTCCTAAAATTAAAAGCCTCATCCTGAGAGCAGATGCGGCGGAGACGGAGGAATTGCGAGAAGGGGATGGCATTTTTGCAACAGACAGGGTGAGAAGAGGAATAGTCCAGATAGCTGTGAGAGTCAGTAGGCTTATAGTAGACATCAGTGGATAAGCTGTCTCCAGAGACAGAGACAAAAAGATCTAGAAAGGGGAGGGAGGTGTCGGAAATGGACCAGGTAAACTTGAGGGCAGGGTGAAAGTTGGAGGCAAAGTTAATAAAGTCAGTGAGTTCTGCATGCGTGCAGGAAGCAGCGCCAATGCAGTCGCCGATGTAGCGAAGGAAAACTGGGGGACAGATACCAGAATAGGCACGGAACATAGATTGTTCCACAAAGCCAACAAAAAGGCAGGCATAGCTAGGACCCATACGGGTGCCCATAGCTACACCTTTAGTTTGGAGGAAGTGGGAGGAGCCAAAGGAGAAATTATTAAGAGTAAGGACTAATTCCGCTAGACGGAGCAGAGTGGTGGTAGAGGGGAACTGATTAGGTCTGGAATGCAAAAAGAAGCGTAGAGCTTTGAGACCTTCCTGATGGGGGATGGAAGTATATAGGGACTGGACATCCATGGTGAAAATAAAGCGGTGGGGGCCAGGGAACTTAAAATCATCGAAAAGTTTAAGAGCGTGAGAAGTGTCACGAACATAGGTCAGAAGGGATTGAACAAGGGGTGATAAAACCGTGTCGAGGTATGCAGAAACGAGTTCGGTGGGGCAGGAGCAAGCTGAGACAATAGGTCGGCCAGGACAGGCAGGTTTGTGGATCTTGGGTAGGAGGTAGAAACGGGAAGTGCGGGGTGTGGGAACTATAAGGTTGGTAGCAGTGGATGGGAGATCCCTGAGTTGGGAATAATTTAGAAGGGGAGTCTGAAGTTGGGAATAATTTAGAAGGGGAGTCTTGGGTAAGGCAGAAGTGACGATCGTGCCAGATCAGCTCACCACAGCATGAGGCTGCAGATGAGGCTCTTACACGTTTCATTTTGACAGTCGAGGGAGAGAAGATGATGATTATCTGCTGATTAGGCTTGATATACTTGGAAGCTTGTGACATTCAAAACTTAAAGATTATTACAAAGGCATGGACCATCCTCTCAACATTAGAGTGATGGTGAACGCTGCTTGTACGTTTCTGAATACAAATAAGATGCAAGGCTTCATGGCATATGTGTACCTGTACATATGACAATAAACATGACTTAACTCACTATTGTATTCTTTGCCTAACCCTTGAGATCTATGCTATCTCTATAATATTACTTTAACATGAATATAAATTAGTCATGTTCAAAAGATTTGGATAACTATATAGGCTTGTTGATCATAGCTCAATTAGCCTACATAAACAACCTTTAAAGGAGTGAATAAATACATATTTTATTAACACATTTCTGAAATAGCCCTGTCATGACTAAATGCATTAACCAGAATAGACTTTGAAAAATTTGTAGATCTGAACCAATGAAGCACGCCATTTTCACATTGTGGGATAGGGAAGGAAATATCATCTACCTTGCAATCCTTGCACATCTCTGGTAATCGATTGTTACTGCTCGTGTAGTAATAATAACTAAATTACAAAGTGCAATGCCAAGTTACCAGCTAATGACTTACCAATAAACACTCTTTCAAATATTATTTCTGGTCAAGTATTGAGCATAGAAGATTAAGGTGTGATCTAATTTAGGTTCTGTACTGAGAGGTGGCAAGAGGGCATGTATTGCAATATTTTCATTTGAAATGAAGCAAAAAGAAAGCGGCCATCTTTGTGTGTAAGCCCCCCTTTTCAATGAATACAGGTGGTTGTGTGGCATATGAACTGCACTCTCCTATCAAGCTTGACATATGGCTGGACTTTGGTGATCATTATTCCAATAAGTTCAGATAGTTGATGTTACAGTGATGCCAAACTGAATTATAGTGGGTAATACTGTCGAGTATCAAAACAATATTATAAAGTACACATAAATCTGTAATATTTTTAATGAGTTCTGTCTTCATTTTCTTCAGCTTTTGTCCTTGTGCTCCCTTCTTGTGGCTGTACTCAAATTATTTTCCTTGTTTCATAACTCATTCCACGTGAAGTGATGAGGACAGGAACAATATCATATAAATGCAAATTTTTTTTCTTATTAGTACAGTGCATCAGAAATCTATCCAAATGCATTAAGTATTTTACTGATCATGACAGGAAGAGGGTGATGATATTTCAAAGTTTAAAGTTCAAAGTAAATTTATTATCAAAGTACACATATCACCAAATACAAACAAGAGATTCTTTTTCTTATGGGCATTCACAATAAATACAAAGAAACACAGTAGAAACAATGAAAAACACCACATTACAAGACAAACAAATAACCAAGCAGCAAAAATTTCCCTCCCCCTTCCCTCCTCCTATATTCTGCATTATGGTCTCTTACTGCCTCTCCTCAGCTGCCTATCATCTGCCCCTGGTGCCACTCCTTCTCCTGCTCCTATGGTCCACTCTTCTCCTGTCAGATCCTTCCTTCTCCTTCTTTACCTTTCTCACCCACCTGGCTTCCTCTTTCATCTTCTTGCTAGCCCTTCTTTCTCCACCCCCCCACCTTTTTATTCTGTTGTCATCCTCCTTCCTTCCCAGTTCTGAAGAAGGGTTTTAGCCCAAAATACAAACTCTTTATTCATTTCCTTAGATGCGGCTTGACCTACAAAGGTAATTTGAAAGCCAGAATGTTGTCTGCACTACTTTCTGAATTAAACATAGAAACATAGAAAATAGGTGCAGGAGTAGGCCATTTGGCCCTTCAAGCCTGCACTGCCATTCAGTATGATCATGGCTGATCATCCAACTCAGAACCCTGTACCAGCCTTCCCTCCATACCCCCTGATCCCTTTAGCCATAAG